>NC_142935.1:81840261-81842761 GCF_046866305.1 Octopus bimaculoides
ATATATCATAAACATGAACATTCTTCAGCTGATCTTTTATCTATCTCTTATGATCTATACTCCTGTAACAACTCAAACCTCATGTTTATATCTATAAATGTGACAATCTGACCGGATACGAGTTGTATATAACGTAAAGGGAAAAGAATTTCAAATCCAAGCCGGTACCGTATGAACATTCTGATACAATCCCGATTTAGCTAACCTCATTAAATGACAGTAGCATTGAAAACCGTTTAAGATAAACAATTAAACTGTATTTCCTTTGATAGGTAAATCCTGAGTTCACTTCATTGCATTTCATGTAGCATAATCAAGACGTCATAATGACGAATGGGGAATTATAGATCTTCAAAATTTATTTATTAACGTACTTTCTTCATATTCAATTCAGACACGTGTTTCTGCTGGATAAGTTTCCTAGTGTCCTTTGATATAGCAGGTATGTGCATTTAGTTGATTTATATTAAATGAATTGCAACACATTCAGATCTGAAGGTTGATAATCATGTGCAGCTTTATTCGAGGTGTTACCCATACGGGTGAGTGGCTGGTCTTTTAGTAGATCTGCAGGCTGTTAAGAGATAAGGCGTGAACCGGCTAGTAACTTTTAACACTGGCAAGACCAAACTCTTATCTTTCAGTATGAAGCGGGATCCCTATCTTCATCCCGTTTGCATGTGTTATAGATCTGAGTTATTACAGAAATAATACATTTCTAAATCTCTCAGAGAGATTTATGCAGTAGTGATACGATGAAGTAGTTGTATGTTGTCAACTTAATGTGACAGTCCCCTGAAGAGAATAATACTTATATTGGTTAGGCCTAGGAAGCTGCACCGCTTCCTGTCAGCCTTGACACATTTCCTGTATGCTTATGTTTACAAGGGGGAGACAAGCACCTCCACCCAGCTAAGCCTGCATCCAGAGACATGTTTCTGACTCTTTGCTCGTCATCAGTCTGGAGTAGCATGATCCGCTAGTCGAAGATGCCTGTCAAGCTCTTGTAAACATATAATAACTCTAGTGAAATACTTCACGTCGTCAGTCTTTACCTTTTCTATTAGCGTTGTCACGGAAAGTGCTCTGATGAACTTTCGCTCTTGGTTCCAGCTCAACTTTTACCATCTCGCCTGACTTGAAACTCATGGTGTCTTCATCCAAATACCTGTTGTACTTCTACGAATAAGGAAGTCTTTCTACGGTCGTAGCCTTTTCCCTCGAGCAGCCAGATTTTGGAACTGTCTTCTATCGCATTGTTTCCCCGCCTTTTAAGTCTTTCGTCTTGATTTCTCCTTCTTCATAATTTCTTACACTAAGTAGCTTATCGCCTTCTTTGTGACTTTCTGATATATATATATATATATATATATATATATATATATATATATATGTGTGTGTGTGTATGTATGTATGTATGTATGTATGTATGTATGTATATATGTATATATATATATATATATATATATATATATATATATATATATATATATATATATATATGCATGCATGAATGTATGTATGTGTACATATATATATGTATATATATATACACACACACACATATATAGGTGTATATATATATGTATATATATATATATATATATATATATATGTATGTATGTATGTATGTATATGTATATATACATATATATATATATATATATATATATATATATATATATATATATATATATATACACACACACACACATATATATATATATATATATATATATATATACGTATATAGGTATATGGATAAGTATATGTATGTATCTATTCATCTGTAAATATACACACACGCACACACACAGACATGCACACGCACACACACAGACATGTGCACGTGTTTGTATGAATAAAACAGAATCCTAGGTGTCTGCGCTGCTTTCCGTTGGCGTGATGTGTATTATATCGGAAAAGCTGGTGAAAGACTACAGCGAAGTATTTGCTGCATACAGGCAAATATCCATAGTTTCAGACATGGTCTCTTTGTCTTCGGGGTTAAGTTATCAAGGTGGAAATGGAACACGGCCAGCAAAATATTGCATTTATATCACTTAAAACAACTCTCTAAAGCGTATACGGTATAAAATTCTGCTGTTTATCCTTTATATCCCTCTTGTCAAATTTAAAGAAGGAACCTTTCCGTAAGTTTGGATATTCCATTCACCACGGGAATCACGTGACTGCACTCCTTGTATATATAGAGAGAGATACATTTCTTTTATTAGCCACACAGGGCTCAACGAAGATGGGACAAATACAATGTAGAGCTTTTCTTTTTGGGAGGGGGAAGGGGGAAAAGGGGGGGGTCGATCAAAGGGATCGTAGGAAGGAAAAGGGGGGAGTTCGATCAAAAGGGATCGGAAAAAAAAAAAGGGCGATCAATAGGGATCGTGTATCACACAGTGATGTTCTCGTGTAAAAGGAGGGGAGGACAGTTTAGGTTTGGCCGTGGAAAGAAAAGCCTACGGAAAATACCACGGTAACCTTG
>NC_142935.1:81850261-81867761 GCF_046866305.1 Octopus bimaculoides
CTTTTACAGTGCGACGTTTCTTTGGTAGTTCATTATATAAGGATCAATGTATGTATTTTTTTTTGCATATATAAGTGTATATGCGCATGACTATGTGTATATATGTGCATATATGCACATACATATGTATATTTATATGTGTGCGTGAGTATTTGTCTGCGAATACATGTTTACACATATACGGATGCAAACAGTTATTTTTATGTAATGTGCAGTATAAAGCACATATAATTAAGCACGAGGATTTGAATATAAGTCTTCATTAGATGTGATTGTGCAAGCATGCAAAAATTGAAGTCTGTGTCTGAACTAATATATGCATTTTAATTGGTGGCAGTGTAATATAGAGTTCAAAACCTTCCGCTGCTATAACTAGGGAGAGAAGTAAGGTGGTGTAGGCTGTTTGCTAAATGATATACCTAATTAGTAAAAATGGTTTCATAGTGACTCACATACATATATACATGCATATATATATATATATATATATATATATATATATATATATATATGTGTGTGTGTGTGTGTGTGTGTGTGTGTGTGTGTGTGTGTGTGTGTGTGTATGTATGTATGTATATATGTATATACACGCACACACATATATATGTATGCGTGTGCATGTATGTGTGAGTGTGTGTGCGTGTTTGTGCAAGAGTAAACATGCACATTTATATATGTGTGCATATAAATGTGTATATATATATATATATATATTTGTACATATGTATATATATTTGTATATATGTATATATATATATATATATATATATATATATATATATATATATATATATATATATACATACATATATATATATATATATATATATACATATATATATATATATATATATATATATATATATACATGTTTATGTACAAATATGTAAACACACAATGTTTATATATATATATCGTGTACGTAATTATTTCCATATAAACTTGCGTATAATTATATCTAAATACTTATCTCTGTCTTCTCTCCCTGCACGCACAGGCGCGCGCGCACGGACACAAATGCTTGAGAGCTGTACATACACATAAATATTACATGGCCATAGGTGAACGTCGTGAATAACGATGTTTAGATGAATTGCTATATAGATTATGTTAATATATGATGTCGATATGAATATGTATAAATAGGCGTGTGCTTAGTGCGTGTATGTCTGTGTAATATATGTCTGTTTACATAAAAAATATGCATACATATAGACATGCATACTTATATATATATATATATATATATATATATATATATATATATATATATATATATATATATATATGTGTGTGTGTGTGTGTGCACCACTCCCACGCCCACCCGCTGACACGTGACCTACTAGTTATGTATATTGGGCTCTTATTCTTAAGGTTTTTGATTCGAAAACTAGAAAGAGTGACGTATTGTGTTAGGACTGAACATAAAGTAAAGTAAAAAAAATCGACTTTGAACCAAAATATCTGTTATTTTAAAAGAAAATTATAGATTAATTCACAAAAGGTGTTGGTGACCACTTTGTTAAAAAATATTTGCTGCGAAAAATGTAGTGTGTCTTTAACTGATGGAAAAAAAATCTGGCAGCGTCTTCAGTTGCCTTTCTTGGGGATGAATATCTGCAGTAATTGGTTTCACTCTTTTGCTCACTGCTTTGTCTCCCATACCTTCTGGCACTGTTAATGCCTTAATAAGCTTTGGCCTTCCATGTTTTAGAGCCTCTGTTGGGATGTTGCCCACTCCTAGGGATTCCCCATCTTTGAGCAAGCGTCCTACTCCTTTGATTTCTGGAGAATTTGGGGTATCTCCAAGTTCTCTGTTGTTGGAATTGTCTAGAATTTCGCTCCCATGTTTGAATTTGTGATTGTAAAAGACGTCGCAGTACTCAGACAATCTTTTGATGACGTCATTCACGTGTGAAGAGCTGGCCTGTTTTGTCCTCAGTGATATCGGCGGTGTGTTTCTTCGTTTTTCTTAGGATTTTGAGGGTGTCATAAGCAACATTGTGGTTGTCCTTCTTTATCGATTATTTTGCACACTAGTCTTCTATCCATTCCTCTTTGGCTCCCCTCATTTCCTTCCTAACCTTTCTATTGTACTGCTAACTTGCACCATAACACGTTAGCTTGGTCTTCCTTAGGTCCTGTCTCCTAGGATAATGAGGACATCTTTATTAGGAGCTGCCTTGGTAATTCTCTTCAGGTCCTCATAGATTTCCTCAACGACATCATCTTCATCATATTCAAGCGTTGGCTCATAGACTTGTACGATGCTAATATTCTGTACTCTTGCAGCCACACGTGTAGTGATTAGCCTGCTGGATACTGGTATGCAGGTTATGGCTGATCTTAATCTGGCTTTGTCAACGATGAAGCCCGTTGCATGTTTATGCTTGGTGTTATCTTCGCTGTACTACAGTTTGTGGCCTTCAACTGTTATATTACCAACTCCAATCCACCTAACCTAAACCAGCGCAAGGATATACGGAGAATACCAGTTAAATTTGTGAGGAAATTCCTTCGTCCTTCCACAACTTCATAGACTTCAAAAAAGGCCTTTGGCCATATTTGGTGTGCTGGGTTGTGGCAGATGATGAAGAATTACAACTTCGATAACAACCTTATCGAAGTAATCCAAGCACTGTATGAATACTCGAGTAGTGCAATTCTCCCGCTCCGAACGACGATGGCTGCTAATCGCTTTCTTGCTTCCTCCCTTCCGACTTTGCTTACTACTCACTGCTACGACTGACTCGACGAACTTATTAGCCGTCGACCGCCGCCTCGGCTGCGTGCGAAACACACGGACACACACACTCATGGTTGATATCGCCGCCGATAAGACGGCCTTCCGATCGCACCGCCGCTTCGCCGGCTGCGGCCGCCGCCGAAGCGTCACCCAGCTCTTTGCTCGCATCGGAGAATTCTTCAGAACAACAGCGGGTGTTCGAAAGCGATGTCTCCTCTGCAGTGCTTTTCAACATCTTGTTAGGGAACATCATGTAGGAGACACTTCAAGACATTTACATCTCTGTTTCCATTGGAGGACGGTTCCTTTCCAACCGGCGCTTTGCTGATGATATTGATCTGTTAGGAAGCAGTGAAGAGGAACTTACTGGAGCTCACCACTAGGCTGGAAAAAAAGAATCAGGAGCATACGGGATGGAGTCAGCCCAGGAACGAGCAAAATCCTGGTTAACAGCAACAACCAAAACACAGTAACCGACCTCATGCTAAACGGAGAGAGATGTGTGTTCTGGATTAAGCAACAGAAGACAATTCATCCCTACGCACGACATACTAACGTCTCTGCACTTGTCCCTATATTCAAGTAAAATACGTGTTCTGGTTCAATAAAATATGCCAACACTGACGATGATTAATGTTCTTTTAGAAATATAATACTTCTTCCTATAAAACTGTTACCTCTGTATTTTCGCATTATGTATGTATGTATGTATGTATGTATGTATGTATGTATGTATGTATGTATGTGTGTGTGTGTGTGTGTGTATGTGTGTGTGTGTGTATATGTATGTATTTATGTTATTATTCCGTTTTATCTCAACATCTCTTGCCTATAGAGAAAAAATCGGTTTCTAACCTAGATCTAAGGCTCCTTCATTGGAATTTCAACAACATCAAAAAGTATTTAAGAATGTTTGTATGTATGTATTGTTTTATGTATATATTCTCATGCATATAGTTGCATGCCTAGACATGCGCCTATATACTTAAATACTAAACTTCTGGAAAGTTTTTATAGATTTTTACAGTTCCATTGGTGGCTTGAACCTGTAATCTTCGAATCAGCTTTTCCTGTTCTGGTTTTGAGAAGCCTAGATTCTTAAGATTGCAGCTGGGCAGTTTGTTACATATTTCAGTGCCCCGATAATTACAGGTATAAACCTGAACTTGAAACCCGGATAAAATAACTGTAGGTTTCTCAATAGTTCAGCATAGGTGTTTTCTTTCTCATGTTGACATCCGCTGTAACTGTACATAGTTACCCTTCTCTGTCCCAAGTCACTGATAAACTGAAGTTTTCACTGTGACACTCTACCAGTACTCTCCTATTACGAGTGGCTATGTTGGTTCCTAACTCTTTGGCCTCGGGATTATCCTTCCGAAGGATCTCATTATGCAATCTCTTGGCAGCAACACCATGTCTTATCGGTAGATAATAACGTAATGACATAGTTGGACAACTGATTATGATGTAGGTGATATCTTCAGCTTTAACTCCACAAAGTCTCCACCGGTGTATGTATGTATGTATGTATGTATGTAATGATTTAGTATTTGATTCTAGTAATATACTGTAACATTGAAATAATGGAATCGATTTAATCAATTTTTCTCTTTCTCTAAAACTCTCTGGCTGAGGGCCAGAATAAAAAAACCATTATTACTAGCTTCACTAAACTTCAGGGCAAAGCACTCGCACGCAAACATATGTGTATATATATATATATATATATATATATATATATATATATATATATATATATATATATATATATATGTATATGATGTGTGTGAGTGAGAGCGCGCACGTGCGACCATACATATAATTATATCTATACACACGCGCGCGCACATACACACATGCACACACACACACACACACACACACACACACACATACACATATGTTCAGAGCGAATGAGAGTATTTTATTCGCACGCATATGTGCGTATGTGTGTGTGTGTGTGTGCGTGCGTGCGTGTATGTGTGTGTGTATGGAAAAGTTTGACTTGTATCTCACACATAAATATAGGCTTGCTTTTTCATATTTCATTAATTATACATCCGTTTACAATTACATACTGGTGTTCACACTTTAACACTATCTCTGGCATTTTTACGCCAACATCTTACAAAGAAGTTCGCATTCACTGAACCCCCCCCCCCACCACCACCACCACCACCTAGATACACTCATACACACTAGAAAAGCGCATATATGTTAGCACATTGTTATTCATATAACTCTATAAAAGACATATATGTTAGCGTGTGTGTACAAGCGTCAGTATGCATACCAAAGCAAGCATATTTTCCTCTCATATTTCATTGTACATGATTTCATTATATGCGTATGTGCTAAGATACATAAATAAATATTAAGATACATTCATACACATACACACGAGCATGCACACATGTATACATACATATATCAGCTAATTTTCATATGCAGATGTGGTATGTGCGCGCACGCACACGCACACACACACACACACACACACACACACACATAAAAAACTTAAATACATTGTTATGCATATGTATAAATATTGGCTATACATATATGTGTGTGCATGTATATATGTATGTATGCCTTTCTAGCTATTTATGAATATAAAAATGCATGTATATATATATATATATATATATATATATATATATATATATATATATATATATATATGTGTGTGTGTGTGTGTGTATACACGTCAGCTTGTATATATGTATTTATGTATTTGTGGAGGAGTACTTCTCAATAAGATATACAGTGTAATATTGCCAGTGAATGTGTTACAGTGTGAACGCCACCAAACAATCAGTAATTGATGTATAATTAATGACAAAGCCGTGAAAACGAAAACCAAACTAACAATGTAAAATAAAACGAGTAAATAAAGTGAATAATAGGATTCTATGATACATACATACATACATATATAGAGATGTATATATATATATGTATATATATATATATATATATATAAATATATATATATATATATATATATATATATATATATATATATGTACGTATATATATATATATATATATATATATATATATATGTATGTATATATACATGCATACATACACACATACATACGTATATGTGTGTGTGTGTATATGTATGTATGCATCGATGTATATACGTATGTGTATGTATCTATGTAGGTATGTATATATCTGTATGTGTATGTATGCACAGTAGCAGCGGAAGCAAGAGTCCTAATTTACCACTATTGCAATAATATGAAGTAATGCTTCCCATTATTGATGAATTCTATAGAAGATTTAAGGGATAAATAAGGGCTAGTTTTGCGGCAAGGCGAAGGAATGTATGTACAGGTGGGGTTTTGATAGCACCTGACTGTGAATTGAACCTTGTGTTGTTTAATTACCTTCCTATAGAGCTGGAGATATTGATTTTTCTGGTAATAAGGTATAAATCCAATTTTATAGATTAAGAGCTATTCACTATTTCGCTATATATCTGTTTTGAATCGGCCTCTTTCTATTATTCATAATTATAATGGTGCATTCGCAAAATCGATTGAGCAATGACAACATCTCATGCGCTATTTTGTTCATTCTTTCAAGTCCTGAGTTCAAGTTTGGCCGGGGTCAAATTTCGCATTCATCGTTGTACTGGGTGGATAAGATATGTATGTCATGTGCTGGCGTGATTTCTGCCAAATTGTCAGCCTTGTCCCTAATTAAAATTTGAGAAACAGAAGCTGTTGGTTGTATGATTTATCCACACAATATTGGGTCAACTCAAATATACTGAGTTAAAACCGTTACTTGTAAAACGTAATGTTTATATAGTCGTAGCATTGAGTGTTGGCTACAACGTCTAGAATTTGGTTTATAGTATATCGTAACACTGTTAACACGTCAGTGTTTACATTCGTCGTAACAGAGTATTGGTTAAAAGTTTCCGATACAATGACAAATGTATATGTGTATGAATGCGTATGAGTGTGTGTGTTTGTGTGTGCATGCGTGTTCTTGGTTTGTTGATCCCAAGTGTAACCTGGTTGATTATAATGTCGTTCCATCTTTGCCCATCCCACATTTTTGTGGGAATATTTGGTGGGGAAGAGATAGAGTTGGGGCTATGTTATTAAATGTGTCATATTTATAGAATTAAGTAGCAAGGGAGATTTGGTGGATATTTCTAAAAGTTCGAGAGACTTTATAGAAGTTCCCACTTTATTATTTAAAATCCGGTCATTCATACTCTAGCTTAAATATGGTCAAAAGTGTTCCGTCCATGACCATCAAGCATTTTATTCAGACACACAGCATCTAGGATTTCATTGTCAAGTGTTTCTTTTAAAAGGCAAAGCTGTAGTTTAAAGGGATATCTAACTATCGTTTCATGGAAATTCATTGACTGCCTATAGAGTACCTCATTGGTCCTCAAAACTTTTCCTGTTTACTAAGGTGATATATCATACATACCAACATCAATCTCCACCAGAATATATTTAGATTATCTCTAACTTAACAACGATTGCGTTTGAGCTGTCTGTGTAACCCAGCTTCGACTTGTAGTTGATACCAATTTCAATTGGGTATGTTACTAACATCACAAGGTCCCTTGATTTTTTATACTTGCATTCTCATTGAAGCTGATGAAGATCACAATGAAGTAAGATGTAGGTTACTGAAAACAGTAACTCGATTTCAAACCTCGTTAGATGCTGTTTCTCTTTATTGCTGCTGGTAATGCCAGATTATTTCATTCCCCATATCAATATATGAACGGGCTCTTTCTCAATGTATGGCATTAATATAAACATTAATATAAGAAATATAAAAAATGAAGTATAAACATCAAGAGTGGTCGATGGTAGGAGATTGAAGGGTTTTACACAGAATATGTCTTCTCGAAGGTTTTCGTTCTAATCTCACCGAAATTGCCTTAATATCTAACTCTTTTGTGAGTTCAACAAAAATATAATTATCACTTCGTAGGCAAGACTGATCGAGGAAATCGACAGCTCCCTTCCATAAAATGCTTGATCAAAAGCAAATGTAAGAAATATAAAGATTTGGGTTGCTAATGGTGTTAGTGCATAACCCCAGGACAACATCTAGTGAGCAGACATTCCAGCCGTCACCATCCTGTCGTTTTCTAGATTAGCCAATATGTCCTTCTACTTCTTAGGACAGAACCAAGATTCACAGGAGATATGCCTACTCTGTCCAAAACTTCGAGCAACCTCATGGAAGCTCGTCATTAGTTTCATAATACCTTTAACGATGTAATGGGATCCAGAAGGAAGAACTCGCGTCCAGCCCTGTTCTACACATCCCCAATCTTTACACCACAATTATCCCAAGCCAACTCAGTGAGAAGAGAAGTAATTCTCGCCTTAAATTCTGCTCTATATTTATTTCCTACACACACACACGCGCGCACACACACACATACACACACATACACACTCACACACGCACGCACGCAGGCGCGTTCACACATATAAATATGAATATACATACGACTCGCGTTTATTTGAACATACACTTTCAATTCACCCTGCCACACCCTGCATGGACGTACGCACCCATTCCATAAACGCATACAAGCACAAAGGTATGAATATACAAATCCACATGGCTCTCTCTTCTTTCCTTGATCTCTTTCACTTTCTTTTCCCATACATCTATCTATATACACATAAATAAACATATACACCCATATAGACATTAAAGTGTTTTGAAAATATATGTGGGACAGTGTATAAACATAATTATGTAATACATATATTTAAATATATTTATAAATCTCTCTCTCCCCTTCTCTCTATTTCTGTATATATGTATATGTGTGTGCGTGTGCGTGTGTGTGTGTATCCAAGCGCATGACAGATCGTTTACTTGCAGTTATATATGTGCCCCATGTTTTGTTTCACATAGATCGATCGTTCTAGGACAAATATTCAAAGCTACGTGCAGTGCATAGAAACCACTATTTCTGATTTGCTGCGTTCACTTCAGTCAACGTTCATATGTCTTATGCAACAAGCCTTCAAAATATACACACATTAAAATAGAAATCTTGGTTCTTATCAGGTTGAAGGGAACTAACAGTAGGCAGAATTTGATTGAAAGTAACGTGGTCTCTAAAGATGATAAAAACGTGCCACACATTCAGCATTGTCATCAACTATTTGACCTACAAGTGAGGACTGAAGATAAAGTTGAATTTAAATCATGACAGTTATCATCCGGATAAAAATCTATAAGCTGACTTAGGTCTCCATTAACCATTCTAAAAACATACGACAGGCTTTTGGCTACTTTTCTGAAGAAGAATTATCGAGAATAGTCTTGACGTGGAATAAAGTCTGAGCATTAAATGTGGGCGAGGTATAAAGAGAAAGAATAAAATCGAGAATGAAAGAGACAGAGACACAAAGAAAACTGATTGTTGATAATAATATAGATATGTATGTATGTATGTAAGTATTATATGTGTGTGTGTGTGTGTGTGTGTGCGTGCGTGTGTATGTGTATTTATATATATATATATATATATGTGTGTATGTATATATATATATATATATATATATATATATATATATATATATATATATATATATGAAGAGAGAGAGAGAGAGAAAAATAGACGGAGGAATAGATGGAGTGATAGATAAGGAAATAAATAAGTAGAGAGAGAATAAGAGAGGGAGAGAGGCAATAATAGTTTAAGGGGAAATTCTATTAAATTAAGAAGTTTGTAGAAAAAAGTATATTTCGAGTTCGTTGACTGGGCATTTCACCCAACCACTCTTGTTAACTGCTAACTTTTCTTTGAATGATGGAAAACAAAATACTTCGAAGTTCTTTGAATTGTTCTTGTAGCGTCGCCAAATACAAAGACTTTAGATTTACTTGTGCCGAATACCAAACAAGAATGTTTAATATCTTGGAGACATCTTTTTCTTTGATGAACCTGTAACTATAACATACCATAGTCTAATAATGTCAGATGTTTCAATAGTGCTGTTCTATTTGTTTGTTGTTCAAAGATATATAATCCCAAAGATATCGATTATACGGTGCTTTCTTAGAATGAGAAGTTCAAATTCATTATAGGAAGGTCCACATACTGTTATGGGGCAACTATTGTAAATTTCATAACCTCGAGCAATGATGTCGCACACTTGGATGTTACAATATCTCAATTTAAGAACATTTCAATAGACAACCATTCGAAGCTTATGGTTAACTTCCCATGACTCAACGTCGACTGTAAAGAAAGCAAAACAGAAAAAATATTATATAATAGACCATTAGTTGATTCAAAACATTGTCATAGTGGTCATTCTGGAACTGTCTTAAATACTTTAGAAACACACACACACACACACACACACACACACACACACACACACACACACACGCACACACACACACACACACACACAAACACACACACACAAACACACGCACACACCGGAACCATTGAAGGATTATTTCTTATATTATTAGTTAGTCAGGAGAGGAGGAGGAGCTCCCATGACCTTTGTAGACTCTCTAGACTAAATTTCAAGCACGAAACAATATTTTGTCTATTTGCAATATATTCTAGAAATAGAATATTAGGAGCACGTAGAAACGTATTTATATATTTGAAAATAAATTTGATACACATTTATAATGTTTGTGTTATTTATATTTATATATATGTATTATTATTTACATTTATCTTTATTACATATTTATATTTATATAAATATTGCGTATATATACATTTATTTTTATAGATTATTATTTGTAAAGAATGTTTCTATCGATATTTTGATCATAATGTATATGTTATTCTTGTTCAAAAATGCGTTTCCATAGAAACCTTTTATGCTTCTCCTTCCCCAACATCGTTCTCCCCCTCTCTCCCACACTATCTATCTCACTGTCTCTAAATATTTTTCCCCACAAACCATAACAACATTTCAAAATTCTATAGTACTGAAATTATTGCTTTTTTCTATTTTTCTCCTTTTGTTCTCATTTTTACACCGAGTACCGCTGGCAAACTTAAACATTCCATGAATCGTAGATTTTAACAAGCAAAACCTGATTTAACAATTAAGTTCAAGAAATATTTGACAATAGTTATATCTGAGAAAAATAATTAAACAAGATTGTTTTAAATTTACTTCGTAAAATACTAACTCTCCGCTCTAAATATTCTTTACTATTCCTTATCCTTAGAAATCATTTTTCGACTTTCAGTTTTTACAAAATGACAAATGAGGTATGAGTTGTGTTATAGAATTTGTCCTTAAAAGCGCTTCTGACCAAGCGTTCGTTGTAATATTAGTGTATGCTGTAAATAAAACAAAACAAAAATCTTATTAGCTGAAGTTCGGAAAATCTACAAGAAACGTTCATTATAAGGTTGTTGATAATAGGTGTGGAGCGGTTAATGTGAATATTGATATAATTTAGTATGATTTTTCTTTCCAGTTTTGGAGTGCGAGTAATAAAAGGCATTGTTGAAGTCCATGTTTATATCTGAGGTGTTCATTTTAGTGAGATAAACTTTGATACGAACAAAAGTTCTTTAAATGCTGAGATTTTGTTTTCTGCATTCAAAGAGTATTTTAATCGCAAAAATTTTACAAGCCGTTACTCTTCCCATATTTATGACAATGATTAGATTTGTGCATGTAAGTGTGCATTAGGTGTACTCTTTACACCTTATTGTTTACGTCATTGCATTCATAAAATATACATCGTTCTCAAGGCACCTTTACCATAAATTAACAAATATATATATATATCCATCAACGCTAACTATATATTCATATATGACAATTTAGTATTGTTTTCTATCGACTGCGATTCATTTACCATTTTAACTCGCTTCATTCACATTTCATCAATTGAACATTCGTAATTATATTACCGATCGATTTTATTAATTGAAAACCCCATTCACTCTCCATACGCCTTGTAGTGAATATTGTTTATTCGATAGTAGTTTACTGAAATGTTCTGAATAGATATCTGTTCGTTCTGTTGCAGAATAATTATATATATATAAGAGTGTGTGTGTATATATATGTGAGTGCATGTGTGTGTGTGGGGGTGATGTAGCGTCGATTATGTGACTAACATAGATTACGAAACAGCACTCAGTTAACAGAATAAACATCTATTTCTCACTTATTTGATCGCACACGCGCACACACACACACATGCATATTTATGTATATATATATATACATATATATATATATGCATAGACATATATACATACACACATATACGCGCGTGTATACAGAAATATATCATATCAAAGGAAGTTTGATTGAATTACTGATTTGATTGTCTTCAGAGTAGTTCATAAATCACTAATTAATGAGACATAACCTTGTCGACACTGTACAATTGACCATGATTGCGATGGAATAAAGGCAGTAGTGTTAATGTGGAGATCTCGGATACACTAATGTGTGTATCGGATTAATATTAGTTATATTACTAACAGTAAATATTGGATAGATATCGGAATATATTACCAATAGTTAATATACGTACGTACGTTCGTACATACATGCATACATATATACAGACATACATACATACATACTTACATATACAACCGGATTATTAGATCTCACTTTGACTGGTATACGCTTGCGATCCAGGAACAGGAAATGTCAACCATACCTGAAGCACAAAAGGGAGAGAGATACAGGAAAAGCTGTAAATTGTGACAGCCGATACAGACTTTGTGAAGTTAATACCGAAGATATCACACACATCATAAGTAGTTGTCCGAAAATACCATCATGATATTATCTACCGATTAGACATGATGTTGTAGGTAGAACATTGTATAGCGAGATCCGTCTAAAGGATATTTCCGAGGACAAAGAAATAAGAAGTCATAACCATTCCACCATAACCATATGGTGGAAGCCATAATCATTCATAATAAAAAGGAGTAGTGGTGGAATGTACCAGTGAAAACTCTTTTACTTGTTTCAGTCATTTGAGCACCGTCTTTAGTCGAGCAAATCGACCCCAGGTTTTATTCCTTGTAAGCCTAGTACTTATTCTATCGGTCGCTTTAGCCGAACCGCTAGTTTACGGGGACGTAAACACACCAGCATCGATTGTCAAGCGATGTTGGAGGAACAAACACAGACACACTAACATACACACACACACATATATATATACAAATATACGACGGGCTTCTTTCAGTTTCCGTCTACCAAATCCACTCTCAAGTCTTTGGTCGGCCCATGGCTATAGTAGAAGACACTAGCCCAAGGTGCCACGAAGTGGGACTGAACCAGGAACGATGTGGTTGGTAAGCAAGCTTCTTACCACACAGCCACTCCTGCGTCTATACCCTGCTACAGGTTGGTATATATAAAATTAGGTAGCGGATGGTTTAATCAATGTGTTCACACGACATACTTCGTGAGACTGCCAAAACGCTCTCTTGATTTCTACAGACCTATACTCTTTATAAAAGTTCGGCTAGTCCATTCTCCAATCTGCCAGCGGTGTCAATGACTCGCCACAACAAAAATATGCACACAATAAACCTGATATAATGATTTGTGATAGAGAAGAGAAACTACCTATAGTTGTGGAAATCAGCTGCCCAGCGGATGTTAATATAAAGTTGAAGATCAGTGGAAAAGAGAATACCTACGCTGAACTATTGAGAAATCTGCTGTTACTCTATCCAGATTGCAAATTCAGGCTTATGCCTGTAGTTATTGGAGTTCTGGGATATGTAACACACTACCTAAATACCAATCTTGAGAAATTAGTCTTCTCAAAACCGGAAAGGAGTAAGCTGATTCGAAGACTGCAGATTCAATCCATCAATGGAACTGTAAAAATCTCTAAACTTTCCAGAAATTTATCATTTAAATATATATGACCATGTCTAGATATGCAAGTATATGCATGAGAAGACATGCATAAAATAAAACATGCAAATATGTGCTTTTACATACATACATACATACATACATACATACATACATACACACATACATACATATATACATACATACATACCCTGTTGTTGTTCCAATGAAATAGCCTTGCATCTAGGTAGGTTAGAAACCAGCTCTCTCTCTGTTGACAAGAAATCTTGAAATAATACTGAATAATGGACATATGTATGTATGTATGTATGTATGTATGTATGTATGTATATATATATATATATATATGAGTGTGTGTGTGTGTGTGTGTGTGTGTGTGTGTGTGTGTGTGTGTGTGTGTAGGGAGAGAGAGAGAAAGAGAGAGCAATAAGAAAATGGAGGGGATTAATAGGTGGTATTTATCAACTAATAGACATATTATGTGAATTCATTTATTTACTAAAAGGACAATTATAACAATATACATACATATATGCCTTACATATATAATATATAAAATATAAAATATCAGTAGTCATTAAAATATAACATATAGCAAATAGCAATAGAGATTGGGATAATATCTTACAGCTGTTTCAGCCAAGAGACATAAATACCTCATTCTACCTTCATATATATATATATATATATATATATATATATATATATATATATATATATATATATATATATATATATATTTATTTATATATATATGTATATGTATATGTATAGTGTACTGTTCCGCGATGGTAAGATTAAGACAAAAGTACTCCATCTAGTGAGAGATAAATACTATTTAATGAACACAATATATATTTGCATGGGGTATTATTACTTTCATCAGCTGAGAACATGCCAAACATTCTTTTATAACATGTCTGGTGTCCCAGCAGAATCATTACACGCTGGCCACATGCCGTTACGAACTAGAAGATTTTGGAAGCCCGAGGCTATAGTAAAAGACAATTGCGCAACATATCACTCAGCGGGACTGAACCCAGACCCATATGGTTGGGGAGCACATGGTTCTTACCACACAACCACGTACAGACACACACGCACTCACACACACACACACGCATACAGGTATGTAGATGCAAACGGGAGAAATAGAACATGTGAGTACATGTATATTGTGACTCAAGGTTCGAGAGTTTCGTGCTTCGGCACGACATATATGTATCTATCTATCTATCTATCTATCTATCTATCTATCTATCTATCTATCTATCTATCTATCTATCTATCTTATATATATATATATATAATTTATTAATAAGGGTAGAAATTGATATTAACTGGTTGCGGAGCATCGACTAGGCAAGATATATTGCTGCAATTATGCTCCGCCAGGAAACATCGGAACTGTACGATCGTTGTGGAACAAGCAAGGTGTTGACAGATTGCGGTAATAATACTTGTTACAATCTTGGTGTTCTGAGTTACAACGACTGGCAAATTTCTAGCCAACGATATATGCTGAACTGTTCAGTTCCTGATCTATCGTTTCCATGCAACGCCAAAATTAAAAAGATATGTTATATTGCAAATATGCGTGTTATCTGCTCTTGATTAAATTTTTACACAAATGCACTATATCCCGTTATATTCATTTCCCCCAAAGAGGCGAATAGTTTCAAGTTTGGAGAAACTTTAACCGTCAAGCGGACTCAGTTTCACGAAGGTGCAAGAGTACAAAAATTTCACAAATTACGAATCGAATAATAGAGTAAATCAAAGAGCACAAAATAACGCGTCCGTTCGGCAAGAAATTTAATTCTTTATTTGCAACAAAGGGCTATACATATAGGGACAATGCAGCACAGACTGGGAGGGGTCTTGACAAGGTGAAATGTTCGAATAGATATAACAGAGTGAAACAAATAAGTACGTTAATGGTTAAAAAGTTGACAAATATAATGAATATAACGGGATATAGTGCAGGGCGTGGAGACCCCACAAGCCACGTTCCAACACTGCTCTCGCAAAGGAGATTTAGGGATTTGCGGTCAAGCTGGCCACACTCATGCATATCAGGCGCACCACTTGCATCCATCTGGCTACAAACACGCGTGACGGTAGCAATTCTCTTTCCAGCTTTAGGTTTTGTTTTAAATGATGAATGTAGTATTGGGCTAAGCCAATGCTGGAGAGAAATAAACTCACATTTGAAATCAGTGGACACTGCACGACGCGTGCAGAAGTTTCATTGCTCTGCTCGCATCTCGGACATGTCCGTGTGGCTGCACGTTTGTGCCTGAAGAGTTTATGTCGAACAGGCAGTGCTCTTCGTTAGCGCTACGAGGACAGGGATTTCTAATAGTTGTCCATGGGTACCGGCCCGAAAATACTCCGGACTGGCAAGTTGACCGTCATCGAAGTCTAGGCTCTCCCCAAGAACGTCATCACACTTGCCGGCCACTTACCCTCTATAGACAGATGAGGTGAAACCCCGCCGCACGCGTTGTCCGTTTGGCAGAAAAGCGTGAAGGCCTGTCGGCACTCTGCTTGCCAAGCTCCTAACCTACGTCTGCGCTTGATCCAAGAGTTCAGTTCGCTAAAAGATGTGCACTGTGGGAAGACTAGTTTGGCGAAGGGTGACCACCCCTGTTCACCGTCTAGGTAGAGCTCGAGATATCTCAGCCTTAGCGCATGTATGCGCATTTTTAGCCAAGACATTCCCAGCCCCTCCCCCACACCCAGCAAGTAGAGCGTCCGACCAGTGGGCCCCGGCTCTTCCACAAAAAGCAGAGGAGCAAGCACTCCAACTTGACCACACACGAATCCGAACAAGGCACGACAGTTAGGCGGTAAATGATGATGGATGCGATATACACATTCACCACCTGCGCCTTCGCGACAGGGAAGGGCAGGATATTTCATGGTACAATTCATTAAGCAAGTTGTTTTATGCTTCGACGTTGGGGGCATTATCTTCGCCGTGGTTGGAGGCCATGATACAGACATTAACTGTATCAACAATCTACACTAGAAAAAGGTAGTAAAAAATACAATTTGCTCCTTAAAAGAGGTAATAGCTGGAACGGTACTTCCCCTGCTGGGGTGGCTTAGGTACGAGGATGCACAAAATTAGCCGCAGATAAACACAGATTCGAAATAGTAAATAGCAACACTTACGAATAGAAAACAACATGTCCGTTGGCTAGAAATTTGCTAAGGCTTTGGTCGGGCCGAGGCTATACATATATATATATATATATATATATATATATATATATATATATATATATATATATATATATATATATATATATATATATATATATATATATATATATATATATATATATATATATATATATATATATATATATATATATATATATATATATATATATATATATATATATATATATATATATATATATATATATATATATATATATATATATATATATATATATATATATATATATATATATATATATATATATAGGAGACGGCGAAGAAGAAGAAGAATTTTAGTATTTTCTATCTTGTCCTATTTTGCTTCGCTCTATCTCTCCCCCTCTCTCTCTCTCTCTCTATATATATATATATATATATATATATATATATATATGTGTGTGTGTGTGTGTGTGTGTGTGGAAATGTGTGTGTGTGTGTGTGTGTGTGGAAATGTGTGTGTGTGTGTGTGTGTGTGTGAAGGCGCATGACTCAATGGTTAGAGCGTCGAACTTACGACCGTGAGGGTAAGGTTGGGAGTTCGAATCCGGACCGGGCTGCGTGTTGTGTTCTTGAGCAACATACTTTATTTCACGTTGCTGTAGAAATGATTTGCGACGTCACTGGTGCCAAGCTGTATCGGCCTTTG
>NC_142935.1:81877761-81912761 GCF_046866305.1 Octopus bimaculoides
TCTACATACCAGTTATTAACACTGGTATATAATAACCGACTCACTACACAACTGATGCTTATCTTATCATCTTCCTGCAAAGTTAATAATACAAAATCGATCACATTTGAATTCGAGGCAACAAAAAGCATTTTAAATTGTCAGTGGCGATTGCACCAGCTACCATCCTTTAATGATGATGAAGATGAAGCTGATGACAACAAGAACAAGAACAACAATTATAATTCTTATCCTTATTGTTGTGGTTGATCTTCTTCTTCTTCTTCTTCTTCTTCTTCTTCTTCTTCTTATTATTATTATTATTATTATTATTATTATTATTATTATTATTAAGACTCAAGAGATACAAAAGCATAAACTTTCACTGGTAGTTACCACGGAAGTACGAAAGAAACATTTCCACATAAGAAAGGGAGAGACGTCATACACATACACAAACACATACATTTTTTCGTACATGTGTGTTTGTGTACTTATATGTATGTATGGGTCTCTCTCTTTCTCTCTGTAAATATATATATATATATATATATATATATATATATATATATATATATACACAGACAACAGTTCATAGGCTGACCAAGTTACTCTCATGGAATGTGACCAAATGAAGTTATTTTTCAACGTAGTCCCCCTTGCGTTCCGCACTTTTCTTCCATCGGTGCTGTAGTGCGTGGATTCCATTGGTGAAGAACCTTTTGTCCTGTTGGTAAAAAATATCATCAACAGCAGATATGATGTCACATTACTACTAGTTCCGAGCTAAGTGTTTTTCCATGGTAGCTAACAGATGATAGTCTGATGGGGCCAAATCAGGAGAATAGGGAGGGCGATCAAGCAGCTTAAAGATACTGCCACGCACAGCAGTCATTGAAACCAAGATCTTGTGTGTTGGAGAATTGTCCTGATGAAACAACACACCTTTCATGAGATTTCCTGAGCACTTGGTCTTGATAGCTTTTCGTAACTACTTTGGCAAGTTGGCATAGTGCTCTCCATTCATAGTGTGGCCCTTTTGAAGGTAATCAATAAACAACTTGCATTTTGCATCCCCCAAAAACTGAGGCCATCACCTTCTCTACGTTGAAACGACGTTGGCCTTCTTTGGAGCAGACGAGGAGGATTGTTTCTACTGCATGGATTGTCTCTTTGTCTCTCGCTCAAAGTGATGAGTACAATACTTATCCTTGGTTAGGAAACATTCAAGGAAACTAGCTGCACCCGTTTCAGACAATGTCAGATTTTTCTGTGATATAATCAACCTGGTGAGCTTTTGACCAGGTGTCAGCAGATGTAGCACACATACACACTTATGAGAAATCTTCGTCATGCCAAGTTCATCGTGTAGATTATTCTCAACACTTATGGCTTATGCTAATAGCATTGGCTATTTGATTTATTGTCTATCGCCTGTCATCTATCACCTTGTGGTGAACACGATCAATGTCTTCCTCGACGGTAATAGCTGCAGTGTGTCCAGAACTTGGGTCATCTTCGAGCCTCAAATCTTCACCTCCTAAATTCGAGTGCCCACTATTGCACTGTTAATAAAACTGGAGCCTCAACCTCTAATGTCGCAGCTATGTCAGCATGAATGTCCTTGACGACTAAACTGTTTTTCTGCAGGTACTTGATAACATCACGATGACAAATGTTGCCCCTTTTCAAGACAAGTTATGTAAACAGTCAGATGTCAGTTTATCTGGAAAGAAACAATACAGTTATTAATTTGATGATTTTGAAATTAATGCATGCAAAATTTCACAGCTCTAATATCACTTAGCCTATGAACTTTCAGCCCACCCCCATATGTGTGTGTGTGTGTGTGTGTGTGTGTGTGTGTGTGTGTGTGTGTGTGTGTGTGTGTGTGTGTGTGTGTGTGCATGTACAGAGTCCACCAAAAAATGTATACACACTTCAGCAAAGGAAAAATCTGTATAAATATTTTAATACTAAATTTATTCAGGCACCACGAAATTTATACAAGTTACCAAGTTACAAGAGATGCTCAAAATGTTGGTCATTAGTATCCAGACATTTATGTGTACGGCAAACTACAGCTTTGGCAACGTTAGGGAAAGTGTTCAATGGGATTGCTGCACCCGCATTTTCAATTTCCAGTCTTATCACCGCTAATATAGTCGGTTTTCTGCGATACACAACATCCTTTAGAGTCCCCCATAGGTAAAAGTCTGAGCGTTTGATGTCAGGGGAATGCAAGAGGAACTCGACTGTAGCACTTTTTCCTAGCCAGTGTCCTTACAAATTCCCATTGAGATAAGCTCGTACGTTTTGGTGGTAGTGGGTAGTGTTCTGTTTTGTTGCGAACAAAATTCATTTACATAAAGTTCATGAATGGCTGATAAAATAGATGTGCGTAGCATGTCTAAGTATGCCTGATCAGTAATAGTACTTTCAAAGAAAAATAGTCCTATTAAACCTCTAGATGACACACCACACCAGACGTTGACATCCGGTAAATTAACTGCTTTGCCCACATACGATTGAAGATTTTCTAATGACCACTAAACATAACTATGTTGGTTCACTGTTCCATTTAGTTTAAATTGTAGTTCGTCAGACCACACAATCTTTCTCATCAGCGCTTCATCCTCGCCTACCATGTGTTGAAACCACTCACAAAACTGGATTCTTCGATCCGGATCGTCTTCATCTATTGCATGCAATAATTTTGGGATGTAAACTTTCCACTTAGCTCTTTTAAGAATCCGCCTTTAGTTTACATGGATTATTCCTATTTCACGTGCACATTGTGTCGTAGACTTCTGTAGCGAATGTATGAACTATTCTAACGCCATAGCTGAGGAGCAGCACTTGTTGTACGAGGTCTGCCGGATTTTCCTTTATGCACATCACACACGGAACCATGAGCTTCGTACTTATCTGTAGAATTGTCAAACGTGTTAAAAGTGTTGCAAACTCACAGCTCCACTAACTCTGGACTTCAACGACGTTCTCAAATTTGAAATACCGCTTTAAAATAATCTTACTTTCCTGAAACGACAATAATACGCCCTCCATTTCAAACAAACTGTAAAAAAAAAAACTAAAATATAAACGAGCAAACTTGAATAGACTTGTATGTAATGAACCCCTCACGCACACACACAAGCACACACACACGAAAATAAACATATACACATACACACTCACACGCACACACACACACGCACAGACGCGCACACGCATGCACACATATTTATATACATGCATGCGTCTATGCACAGAATTGGAAATGTACAATAACACACACAATAATTAAAATGAGATAATTAAAAGGAAATAAAACGCTAAAAAATGCAGGTTAGGTTGAGTTAGGCACTGACCGATCTTATTTGCTCATTTAGGGAACGACTGCAACCGAATGCACCTTTGAGCATTTTTGCGGTGTTTGGTGTTGACACTCTCTTGAGAGTATTCTTTTTAAGTTCAGTGTAATGTCTTAGCTTAAATTTGACCAATAGCCTAACACTTGCATGTCATTTATAATCTCAACCTAATTGTAGTTGTGTCATCATAACTTATTGAAATGTCCGGGAATTTACAGATCTGTAATCATGTCAACTGTTTATTTGATTTTCTGAGAATGATGAAGCTAATTACATATTTGTTAGCTTCATTTTCTTCGTTATTTTTCTTAGGTGGGACTTTGTTTTCATTCACAAAACATTGTTCAAACTCACCTATTTTTGTTGTATGTGAGTCTTTTTCAGAGATGTTTTCCTCTTTACTCTTTTCATATTTCCATCAACCGTTAGTAAATGCTCAGTTATATTTATTATTTCATCCTCATCACACGATGAAGGTGCGGTACTATAGGGTGGTGTTTGCTCCTTACCTGAACATAAAGGTATTTCACTTGTTATCACCAGAATTCTGACAGGTGGTGTTCTGCCAACTGAGATTTGCTGTACTCTTTCCTGTTTTCTTCATTCTCTTTTTCTTTTCTTTTTTTGGTCTTAGACTTTCCATTTCTTTTGTTCTAATTTGGAGCTTCTCCTACTAACGTAGCAGCAAGGCGTTCTACCTCATGTCATTAATTCATGCTGAGTCGGTATCTTCTACTAGACACAGTTTTAGTTTGGCTCTATGATTTTCATGCTTTTTTGATATATTTACTAGGCGCAAATTTCGGCCGGTGTTTTCGCTGCGTCTTCAGTTTTAATGTTATATCAGATAGTGTCATGGCATTTGCTTTTATCAAAGGAGAGAATTTCTTTCGGTATGGGGTTTTGAGATGGAAAATTTATGACGAGAAGGAGAAGCATGGTAGAACCTTATTTCTTGCAGATGGTAACTTTCATGCGTGAGATGACAAGACAGTGATCGGTTCAACAGTTATCTTCACAGAGATGATACAGACATCTTTTCTATTTCTTCGGTGGATAATGGTATAGTCAGGAAGGTGCCACCGCTTTGGTTGAGAATGCATCCAAGTGGTCTTCAAGCGATCGGGAAGTCGGAACTTTGTGTTCATGATGCGTAGCTCATGTTTCGAACTCTGACCCAGTAGTAGAAGATCACCCACGTTGCAGTTCCCAATACCTTCTCTGCCAATTACATTCCCCGCAAAAAGGCGAACGTTTTCAACTCAGACGTTAGAATACCCGAATCGTAGGAGCTTATCATTAGATGGAACATTAAGGGTGGTGTCGGAAAGTTGCTGGTAAAACTCCCTTTTGACATCACCGTTGATGTCAATAGCCGAAGCATAAACGGAAATGATGATGATGAAATTGTCTTTTGCGACTCGTACCCGAAGAGTCATCAGTCGCACATTAACGGCAGTTTGAGTTAGTTGATGGTCGCACACGATTCTATATTTGACAGCAAACCCAACACCGCGTGTCCTTCTCTCTCCCCCTGATTTTTTCGCTTCCCCAAATAGGTATCTCCAGCACTTACCTCTTCAAGCTTTCCTTCATCTGAAAGTCGTGTTTAACTCGTTGCAGCAACATCGACGTTGAAGCTGGCGAATTCTTTAGAAACAAGTGCAGTTCGTCTTTCGGGTCTGTCGGGGTTGCCAGTGTCCAAAAGAGTCCTTACGTTCCAAGTCTCTAAGATCAGTTTCACTTTGACTTTAAAGTTTCGGCTGTTTCCAGATTTGGTGTTATGAACGCATAAAAGGTGGCCCCACTGGGTGGAGCTACCTGGTCAGTTTCTAAAAGTGACTTCCAATGTCCAGCCGTTCTTTTGTTGGTCCTTCCTCGTTTGGAGTGGGCAGCGGTAGTCTTGAAAAGATCTGTCCAGACACAAGTGTAGGACCAGAATCCCAAGTTGTCACCGGGTCTTGGGAAGGTGACCGTCACTCACCTGCTGTTGAGGAGTTGCTGGTTGATGGGGGAGAGTCAGGCTGTAACTCACCCTCGACTGATGTCTTTAATTCTCCGCATGCGGACATACTCAAAAAGAAGAGTCGCTTTAGTCGGCAACAAGCCGATCATGTCGTGGGTGGGTAGGAGTACATGTTAATCGTTTCTCGATCCACACAGAGTCAGCCCAGAGCCAATATACATATATCTATTATCCTTTACTTGTTTCAATCATTTGACTGTGACCAAGCTGGGGCATCACCTTGAAAGGTTTTACACTAACAAATCGACGCCAAGAATTGTTTTTTAAAGTATAATACTTATATTCTGCTCTTTTACTGAACTGCTAAGCTACGAGAATGTAAACACACAAACACCGGTTGTCAAGCAGTGGCAGGGGACAAACACAGACACAAACACACGCACGCGTGCACATACACACCTATGCATACTTCCTTACATATATACAAGTATTCATACAAACTTGTGTGTATATACGTTTATATAACATATGTACATCTATACGTATAAATGTGTATATGTATATGCATACACACACTAGGACACACATACAGACACATACACATATACATATATATAAATATATACATATTTGTATGCAGGAATATGTATATGTGTGTGTATACATACATGCATCTATAAAAAGATACACACATAATTATTTATATACATATATGGATAATGTAGTATATGGTTGTAGATATACATTGAAAACGTCCGAGGTGGTACCTAAAAGTAACCAGAAGCATTTACTGTGGGACAAGTCCATTGTAGTTCAGGTTTCCACCGCTAGAAACCACATGATGCTAGGTTCAGGCATCAATCTGCTGACTGGCCTCGTCGTCTGCAGTGGTACTACCACGTATTGTGTCTTTGTTTGGCAGTGCTTCTCCTCTGTTCGTCGATTTTTGCAATGGCTGAAAGGAAGGGACAATGTACGTCCATGAAATTCTGTTTTCTGCAGGGTAAAATGGCGGCCGAAACAGCTGTAATGCTTCAAACAGATTATAAGGACGTTGGTATGAGGAAAACACAAGTTTTAGAGTGATTGTCAAGTTTTAGGAATGGTCACTTGGCGCTTGAAGATCAACCTCGACTAGGGCAACCGTCGACCTCCCGAAGGAACGAAAACATCATGAAAATTCATGAACTGATCTTGGAGGACCATCACCAAACAATTGACAAACTTGTTGATATGACTGTACCAACAAATTTTGAGCGAGCAATTACAAATGAAGAGTTGCAGCAAAATCTGTGCTTCGCTTGCTCACGAAAGATCAAAAGTAGTGACGACTAAATGCGTGTTCTGAACTGAAAAAGCAGTTGGAAGTTGATCCGAACCTTTTTTCGAAGGTCATTACTGATGATGAAAAGGTGGTGCTACGACTACGACCTGCAAACGAAGCAGCAATTAAGTCAACGGAAGTATTCAATGTCACCATGCTCCCCAGAAGTGCGTCAAGTGATGTCCGATATCAAGACGATGCTGGTTTGTTTTATCGATGCGAAAGGAATTGTCCGCACAGAATTTGTTCCTCCTGGTCAGTTTGTTAACCAGACATTTTACTTTGACAGTTCTGAAGCGTTTGCAAGACACAGTGAGACGAAAACGCCCGACTAGTGGCAAAGGAGTGAGTAGTGGTTTCATCACGATAATGCGCATTGAGTTTTGACCTCGCTTACCTACCATCGCTATTGACCCGATCTTGTTCCATGCAACTCTTTTTCTTGTTTCCCTGAATGAAAAAAGTCCTTAAAGGACAAGATTTTGCAGATGTGGAGGGAAAAACCAACGGAGGCGTTAAAATACATCACTACGCAAGAGTTCCAGGACTACTTCGAACGGTGGAAAAACACTCCTGGGCCGAGGCATTGGTTCAAATGGAAAATACTTTGAAGGCGATAAAAGTGTAAACATGCAACACTAACTAAATAAAATGAAATTGCAAAATTCCGGTTTCTTTTGGGTACCCCAACGTATGTATGTGCAATAGATACATACACAGAGCCACAATTCGTGTATACACACAGTCAGAAATATATGCATAAATACAATATTTTTAGAATATTTATTATTGTCATATAACACAATGTTATCATTTCCAAAAAATTACTTTAAGACTTCCTCTCACTTTTCAAAACAGAATGTTTTTAGAAATGCGCGACATCCATCCATCCATCCATACATCCATACATACATACATACATACATGCATACATACATGCGTACGTACATACATGCATACATACATACGTGGAGGCGCAATGGCCCAGCGGTTAGGGCAGCAGACTCGCGGTCGTAGGAGCGCGGTTTCGATTCTAAGACCGGGCGTTGTGAGTGTTTATTGAGTGAAAACACCTAAAGCTCCACGAGGCTCCGACGGGGTAGTGGCGAACCCTGCTGCACTCTTTCGTCACAACTTTCTATCACTCTTTCTTCTCGTTTCTCTTATACCTGTATTTCAAAGGGCCAGCCTGTGTCCCGCTAAATATCCCCCTCTGTGGAGTGCTCAGGCACTTGCTCGTTAATTCCACGAGCAGGTTCTTCCGTTGATCGGATCAACTGGAACCCTCTTCGTCGTAACCGACGGAGTGTCACGTACATACATACATACATACATACATACATACATACATACATACATACATACATATATACATAAACTGACACACAACATATTCTCACATTTTTTTCTTCTTTACTAGAGCAAATTAAACAACGTAACTCATTATTTCTTTCCACAGAAATTATCACCATAAACGCTGATCCGTACGACAATAATGAAATTGCTGTCGTTCTTGGCGGGCATCAGCGGAGGCGGTGGTGGGTTTTGCAGTGGCGGTCTTGGTACTTGTGTTGGTGATGGTGCTTCTGTTGGCGGTTGTTATCTCGTCATTGCTGCTGTTGTTCGTGGTTGTTCTCAAGGTCGTGCTTGTTGTTATGGCGAAACTTTAGAGCTGGGCTAGTATTCCTAACTGTGTTAATATTCCTAACTGTGTTAATAATGACTGTGATTGTTTGCTTATGATCATGGTGGCATTGTGACATTGTAAGTGGTACAACAGTGGTAGTGGAGGTGAAAATGGTGGAGAATGATGAGGAGGAGGAGGAGAATGAAGATGAGAGTGTCCGTACTAGCGATTGTGCTGGTGGAACCATGGGGCGGTGGTTATCAGTTGTTTGTTTTTCTGTCACTTTTGGTATTTCGTGATTTTTAAAAATTTGTTTTACATTCTATATTGCATTGTGTTTTAATTTTGCTGTTTTCTTTTGTATTGTGTTCCGTCGCCATTTTGATGCGTTCAGACTGTAATTTGTCGACGTGCGAATTCTCGCTAAACTCAATTCTGCTACAAAGAACAGCAATAAAATGCTGCAGCTTTCCATGTTTTATTGAGGCTTGCGTGAGAAGAACGGTGAATGAGGAAAAGATAGTGTTTTTGTTAGAGTTTGTGTGTTTGTGCGTGTGCGTGTGTGTGAGTGAGAGAGAGAGAAAGAAAGAGAAAGAAAATGTGTATGTGTATATATATATATATATATATATATATATATATATATTTATATATATATATATATATATATATATATATATATACAGAGAGAGAGAGAGAGAGAGAGAGAGAGAGAGAGAGAGATATGCATTGTGTAGAATATGTTGTATAAAGGATCGTGGGTAAGGCCAAAACAATATGAAGTAAATGCAAGGTAAATCACAAGAAAGCAAATATGTGAATTAATGTAGACATACCTTGTATTCAATATTTCGGGGTTATGACCCCATTTTCAAGAAATAGACGAATGTTGCCCATGTGTGTGTGTGAGCGTGTGTGGAGTGGACATGCGCAGAAATGTGTTGCTATAGCAACCAGCTAACTTCCTGTAACTCTCGCATTATTTTGGCCTTACCTACGATCCTTTTTACAACATATGCATGTATTTATATGTATGCATATATATAGAATTATATATATATATATATATATATATATATATATATATATATATATATATATATATATATATATATATAATGCAGGCATATATTCTCACCTCGTGGGCATCGGTGCCATTTTTCTCTTCTTCCGTTTTTCCATTCTTTGAACTTTCCATCTTTCCGACGAAGGGCTCCGCCCGAAACGTGGTGCTCTCTCTCTCTTTCCTTTCCCGAGCGTCCAATAACACTATCCGTATCACGTCCTCACTCTTTTGTTATTGTTTTTTGTGTTTTTTTTAACTTATATATATATATATATATATATATATATATATATATATATATATATGTGTGTGTGTGTGTGTGTGTGTGTGTGTGTGTGTGAGTTGTGCATATATACATATTTACACATATATATAAACATTTTCTTTCTCTTTTTTTCTCTCTATCTCTCTCTCTCACACACACACACACATATATCAATGTATTTGTATGTACGTTTAATTATGCATGAATGTCTATATGCATATGTGTGTGTATGTGTGCGCGTGCCTTTGTGTATGTATGTGTGTATGTATAAAAAGGGAGAGGAGTAGTGAGAAAGCAAGAGAGAGGTGTGAGCGGAAGAGATATGAGTGGAAGTCTGCACCTGATAAGTTGAAGTATTATACTTGAATATTTTTGTTGAATAAACAGTAAAATGAAACTACTTGCTTTTGGGGGTGGGGGGCAAGCAAGCTATTTCATCCTCATTTTCATCATTTTCATAATTCATCTTTTATATATTTATATGTACCCCATTGTCTTATTCTGTCTGTCCTCTGGTGTCCCCTCTTTATAAAGGTCATGTGCCTAAATAAAAGAAATCTGTTACCGTCATCTTTTCGAAGAGATTATATTCTTCTCAGTTGATTTTTGTATCATTACGGATAGGTTGTCCTTTGTTGAAGGTCCTCCCTAGCTGGGTTCAAATTGAAATTGACACCGCCAAAAGAAGTAACAAAAAACAAGAATGAAAAAATATTGGTTTACGGAACACTTTCATTAACAAGCAGGAAAATTGAAATGGCGAAGGAGGAAGGTTTGGAAGAGTGCTTAAAAGAGATAAGTAGTGTTGAATTCTACTGTAGAGGAAGGAAGTTTGGCATATTGGAGGTGCGCTTCACGACTGTGGAGGAGGCAGCAAAGCACTCTGCTGTGACCTTGAAATCGGAAAAATGGGCTCTACTGCCAACTTATCTCAGAAAGCGAATACCAAGAGTGAGAATTGGTAGGGTGCCCCCAGAGATCAACGAGATGTGGCTGCTGGTAGCTATACTGTTGGACACTAAAGATGACCCTCAAGTGCTGCAGGGGAGCAGTACTAAACAGCTGAATTGGTAGGGATATGGCCTAGAAGTCATACGTGTGGTAGTGGAGGAAAGACCTCCCACATGCTACCACTACAGAGAGAAGGGCCATATTAAGACAAATCGCTCCCTTCTCGATAACCAAACATCAATGGAGGTGAGACAAGAGGAAAGCAGTAGCAACGAGAAGCTGAAGGAAAATACAGAGGAGGTAGATACGGATGAAGTCCAAGAAGCACAGAACAGGAAGAGGAAAGACATCAAGTACTCCCCACCCCCAAAGAACTAAAAAAAAATCCAAGAAAGAACTGAGTGACACACAAACGTCGACGCAGCAACAAACACACAAGAATATAGCAGACAGCCCAGAATCCCAACGGAATATACACCACCTCGCACATACAGCCCAGTAAAATATCCGCAAGCACTCACAAACGCTTCAGGTAGGTATACACGAGCAAATTCTGACAGTACAGATTCACTAACTGAATACACACAAGCAGACACACAAGAAACACAGAACAATTATAAATATAGAGCATATGTAACACATTATTGGACGAATGCGGTCATCGAAGAAAAAAATTGGGAAAATGAAGTCAGTAATTAGAGTTATAGAGGCGGATAACATGAGTTCCAGGTATGGAATGCATTTTGATTGACATGAAAAACTATAGAAAATTGAAAGCAAACTTTGGGACGATGTAAATCCATTAGGGGTAGAGATAAGATATGACCATTTGCCACCTGTGGTGGAATTCGAAAAATTGAAGTCACTTTGCATTTACAAAACACAGGATTTAAAATAGTGGGAAATATAGTTAAAATGGTACTACTCGGAAGTGGGGTCTTCATTTTTATATAATTTCATTTCATTCGTCCGTTTATGTTTTTTGTCCCCACTTGTGCTGTCTTGTCTGTTCTTGTTCGTCCCATCTGTATAAGGCCTTATGGTCAATAAAAGAAATTGTTACAATCATCTCTGTTTTTGAGTTGTTTGTTAACTTCACTGTTCGCCGTAAGGTTTCTTCTAAAATAGTTTGTTACTTGCTCGCAGGCTTTGTTTAATTATTATTGTTGGTTTCCCATAAAGGAAACGATGTTGAAAAGTTTTATTTGTAAAAATACTGTTATACTGTTATCCTTCCCCAACGGGGAATGATTTATGAACTGTTAATTTGTGAACTGTTGTGAACTGTTACACAGTTATTGCGTTCCTATGTTGGAATAGTGTGAAATTTTCTGCCTAAAAAAAAAAAAAATTACGTCTTCGGTAGAAGAATCTACCAAAAGTAAAAAGAATTTTGCCTCCGTTGTGGGAGGACTTGAAATTATTTCTTTAAAAAAGGAAGATATCCAATCATTCTTCGGGATGATTTCTGAAAAAGATGGGGAAAGCAAGGTTGCACCTCCCAGTGAAATCATAAATAAAAAATTTAAAAAAGACGAAAAAAAGGTCGTATATAAAACATATGACATTATAAACAAGAAGTCTATACGTGCAAGACTCCAGGAGCTCCAACAAAACCTATAATAATAATAATAATAATAATAATAATAATAATAATAATAATGATGATGATGATGATGATGATGATGATGATGATGATGATGATGATGATAATAACTGTTAATGCTTAGAGCTATAAACTACGCGGTAGCATAAAACGATCGTGTTCGAAAGTTCAAAACAAAAAAAAGAAACAACAAAAAGAAAAGCAAGAAAAGAATTTTCGTTAGAATACATATCTGCTTATCTACCAACATAGGAACTTACATATGTACATGCACCATACAAATGCGTGTACATATGTAAGTCGGAACTCGAATTTCAGTGTTGCTAAATTGTTGTAACTGTGGGTGTTTGTATTTGTTTAGAGATCTCCTTGAAATAGGGAGGAGCATTGATTTACATTAGTTTCATTGTCCAGAAAGCAAATAATCCTCCAGATCGTATTTATAGAAACAATAACTATTTAAACGATTTTATGGCACATTGAGTCTGGTCACGCCCTAGCTGAGCTAACATTGATCTATGTGCGCGCATGTATGTGCATGTTATTCAATAGGCTTCTTACCTAATGAAGATGTTGGTTTCTATGATTATAACAAAATTAAGTGATTGCGATGTCTAATTATATTTACAAGCCATGGCATGCGATTTTGTTTTTAAACTACACACACAAAACTACACACACAAAACTACACACACAAAACTACACACACAAAACTACACACACACCTATATGCGTGTGAGTGCGTTCGTGTGTATTGATATTATTAGTATTAATATGTTCACTAGATACCATAGTAGATATCAATACTAATTATATTTTGGTTGTATCTCTCTCTTGCTCCTCTGAGTTTCGGCACTGGTTACGCTAATTGCTCAGTCAAGTTACGAATTGTAAGTTGCCTGATATCTTATGTACTTAAAAGAGACTGACGCAACGAAAGAAATATATACATGTGTGTGTGTGTGTGTGTGTGTGTGTGTGTGTGTGTGTGTGTGTGTGTGTGTGTGTGTGTGTGCGTGTGTGTGTGTGTGTGTGTGTGTGTGTTCTAAACAAAACTGTCCGACGAACGGGAACATGAAACTGTAACAGATTTTGTGATATTTTTGCTTCTTTTAAAAAGTACACACACACACACACACACACACACACACGTATGCATGTATGTATGTATGTATGTATGTATGTATATATGTATGTATGTATGTATACACACACCTTAGGGTGGTGCTGGCTGAATTGACAGCACGCCGGACGAAATGCTTAGCGGCATTAGTTCTGAGTTTCAATTCTGCTGAGGTCAACTTTGACTTTCATCCTTTCGGGGTTGATAAAATAAGCACCACTTTTTTCCCTGGTATCGATGTAATTGACTTGCCCCTTCCCATTGTGCCTATAGTAGAAATTGTTGTTGTTGTTATTATTATTATTATTATTAGTAGTAGTAGTAGTATTTAGTTTACACGTGTGGTGCATGGATTCACAGATGTTTATTGAATTTTGTTGGAAATGATTTGTTTATTCTCTTTAATTTTTGTTGGGACTTGGAATAAAAATCTGAGAGACCGTACCATGAAGGGACAATTGTTGCAATATTTTTTTCTTACTTTACTGTCTTTCTTCTCGCTAACGATCACTAGCGGTGCCAATGAGGAGGTGGCAGGAAAACCTCATGTTACTACCGGCTTCATGTGAAAACAAAAGCTCCAGAAAAACAATAATGCTTACGACAGCGACACTTACAGCAACTACAATGACAATAACACCAGCAGTGGCAGCAACAACAACAATAACATCAGCAGCAGCAACAGCATCAGTGATAACACTAACGGCAACAACAGTAGCAACACTAACAGAAATATCGCAAACGGCATAGTAAGATGTGACAAGCAACCTTTCGTTGGCGTGGCGGCAAATCGTCACGCTATCCGTAAATAACAAAGAAGACCGACTGGCGCATGCGAAACAGTTTGTGATGGCGATTGGGAAGAATGCATACATCGCAATGACAGCCGAAATTCTGGCAACAAACGTCTGGAAAATGATAGTGTTTCGCTGTATATGTCCTAAACCCCAACGCCTAGAAACAATGTTACACGCTCAGGTGGAAGAAAAGTTGAAATGCATATTAGGAAACGTAGAACTTGTCGTCAAGTGAAGGTATTTCGTGGGTGTAGAGGTCCCCTTCACGAGCGAAGCCTTCATGCTGAAGCACTCCTTAGTAACAGGGAACTCACTTCTACACCTCTTCAGAAAGAAAGACCTGTCGGGTCAAGATAGAGTTGCACTTTGGTTGAGTGTTGACTTGAGTCACTTTGCATGGAAGTGATACTCCCCTCAAAGAAATGCAACAGATAGCAACACACTGTTGCGTGTGTAGTGAGAGCTAGCAATGATCTTCATGAAGCAGTGTTCCGAGTGACATTACTGCGTTTATTTCGTAAGTTGTAAAATTTGTGTTTTTGTGAACTTGTGTTTGCTGTAGTCTGCGATTTTGTCATTTACAGGAAGAAAGAGCTAACGTGATATTTTGTGTTAAACTGGGGAAGTCTTCTACAGAAACGGTGCAATGAGCCGTATGTAATGTTTTGAGAATTCATCCCCAAGGGTCAGACTATCGATCGAGAGTTCTACTGCGTTTGAGGGAGGACATTCAACGAAAGCGACCGGATCTGTGAAGCGCGAAGAATTGGATTCTACGCAACAATGCACCCTGTCACCGAGCTCTCCCCACTCGTGAGTGTCTCACCAAAAACATGGAATCGCTTCAGCACCCCGACCTCTATTCGCCAGATTTAGCACAGGCGGACTTCCATCTCTTTCCCAAGATGAAAATGGAGTCCAAAGGTGGCCGTTTCAATACCGTTGTTGAGATCCAGAGCGTATCGCAGAAGGTCCTCGACTCGCTTACGGAAAACGACTTCCAGGACGGATTCCAAAAGTGGGAACGGTGTATTGCTGCGCAAAGTGATTATTTCGAAGGAGATGATGTAAAAATTTAGGTAACTAAGGTATTTTTTACTAAACATAACTAGTCCACGAACTTTTTGATACCACTTCGTAGCATCTTGGGGCTAGTGTCTTCTACTATAGCCTCGGGCCGACCAAAGCCTTGTGAGTGGATTTGGTTGACGGAAACTGAAAGAAGCCTTTGGTATATACATATATATATATATATATATGTGTGTGTGTGTGTGTGTGTATGTGTGTGTGTGTGTGTGTGTGTGTGTGTGTGTGTGTGTGTGTTTATGTGTGTGTGTCTTTGTGCTTGTGTTCGTCCCCTCACTATCATTTCACAGTCGATGGTTGTGTGTTTATGTCCCTGTAACATAGTGGTTCGGCAAAGAGACCGATAGAATAAGTACCAGGCTTACAAAGAATAAGTCCTAGGTTCGATCTGTTCCGCTAAAACTCCTTCGGGCGGTGCTCCAGTATGGCCGCAGTCACACGACTGAAACATGTAAAAGAGTATACACACACAAACACACACACACACACAAACAAACAAACAAACACGAGCACACACACACACACACACACATACACGTGTATAAATAGCAGTATAGCTGTCTCTGTCTGTCCCTTTCTCTCCTTCCCTCTATCTCTCCCCTCTCTCTCTCCTCTCTCTCTCCCTCTCTCTCTCTCTCTCTCTCTCTCTCTCTCTCTCTCTCTCTCTATATATATATATATATATATATATATATATATATATATATATATATATACATACACACACATACTTTCGTACATACATATATACATATACTTATATGTATATATATTATTTTAAAGCTGAATTTGTGGAGTCTTTTTGGCCTTAATGAAATAATGAAATAATATACTCTACCTAAACTATTCCCACTTTGTCTTGTCCCTATGTGCTTACTTGTGCGTGCATATATGTGTGTATGTGCATGTGTGTATGCGTATGCGTGTGTGTATGCGTGAGTGTGTACGCACGTATGATTGTGTATGAATATATCATACATACAAACATGTATGTACATACATTCACAAACGCACACACACATACATAGACATAAATGTGAGTATTTGTGCTAAACATTCCATAAGCCATTGCTATTCAAAGATTAACTCATTGTTTTCCCTTCAATCGGATTTGTAAAATTGTTATTTTATATTTTATTTCTTGTTATTTTCATGAATGTTTTCTTGGTTTTTACTAGAGATCTCGTTCGATAGTTTAACATCGAATAACATCATTGAATTGCCAACATCACCTCCATCGAGTCTATCGCATGCGCGCGTGCACACGTACACACGAACATACGCACGCAAATGTACACGCGCGTACACACAAAGGCATAAACTCACGCACGTACACGCGCGTACACACGAAGCACAGATACGCACATGTACAGACTTTTACCCACACCCTCATTCGCATATACATATACATATATTCATTCACACATATATGCACACACACAGACACGCGCACTAACGCACTTGCACGCGCGCGCACACACACACACACGTACACACACACACACTGAAAGAGTCCTGAAGCGGTGAACCCAGAGATTAAGTGGAAAGATATTGCTTTCGTTTACTGATAGTGTTCCAGATTTTCGTAGGTCTAAAAAGGAATCTGACGAGTTTATCTTATTATCTGCAGAAGTTGCTGGCAGGGACCAACAGAGCCAAAAACTTTTGTCAGTAGACATGCAACACAAAAGCTTTCAGGGACACAACAACATCAACAACAACAACAACAATGCAGCACAGAGATTAGAAAACAAACAACAGCTGTACCGGATGTCACTCAAAGCAGACTTCCGTTTACCGCTTACTCCCCTTTCCTCCACGTTCCTCTTTCTCCATTCCATTAGTTCTCTTGTCTCTCCTGTCTCCTTTACTATTTCTTTACCGTTCCTTCTCCCTTCTTTTCTTTCACATTTCCTCCTTCTACTCCTCCTTCTTCCTTTCTCCTTATGTTCGTTCCTTTCTACTTCTTCTATTTATTAAATCAGAAAGAGAGATGGAGGGAGAGAGAGAGAGACAGAGAAAGAAAGACAGAGAGAGAGGCGGAGGGGGAAAAAGGAAGTGTGGCAAAGAGTAAGAATGGGGGAAAAGGTCTATCCGCCAAAATACATGTACACCAGCTTTTATTATGTGTGAGTCTGTGTGTGTGCGTGTATGTAGCGTATGTGTGTGGTCGAGTGAGAATACTCACATACAATTATACATTCTACCTACAAGCATACGCAGACACACACATGCACACACACACACATGTATGTGTGAGAGTCTGTCTATCAATTAGCGTTCATCTTTTATTTGTTTCAGTCACTAGACTGCGGCCATGCTGGGGCACCACCTTGAAGAACGTTTATTCGAATAGTCGACACCAGTACTTATTTTTTAAAAGGCTGGTACTTATTCTACCGGATTGTATGTATCGGATCTTTTGCCGAATCACTAGGCTAGAGGAATGGAAACGCGCCAAGGCCAGTTGCGGTGGTGGGGAGGGGGGGACGATCAGAGACATAAGGATACACAGACACGAAGATAGACACACGCGCATGCGCGCACACACACACATTACACAGAGGAACAAACATACACGCACATGTATTTATATACACCTATATGTAGTAGTGCTAAACTGAATTCAAAATTAAACTCTGAATTCTTCATTCAGAGCAAGACCATTATATCAACAGTGGCTATTAAAGAAATCTAAAACGAGTTGATATGTAATGTAAAGAAACAAAAGCAGGCTTCACACACACGCACAAATTATACATATATAAATATATATACATATATATATGTAGGTGCCAGTGTAGTATGTGATCTACATGCCATTGTGATCTACAGCAACTTAAAACTAGACTAGCTTGTGTTCTACATTAAAAATTCTGTTATAAATTTGTAACTATAATTAGAGGAGTGAGTTAAACTAGGAGTTCATAGCGTCGGAGAAATTCTATTTCGGCTTTTTCATCTCGAATAACCTGCGTGTAAAATTCTTTTGCTCACATCACGACTTCTTTCAATGGGCTCAGGACTAAGTGTTTAAATCATAAAAGTTTCATGGTTTATATACTAAACTAACCGGAAGTCAAGTAAATAGACGTATTTTAAATGTAGATCAAAACATCGGTGTAGATCACAAAGTACAGCGTTTGAACTAATGTAGATCACAAGCTGTACCAAAAACATGTATGTAGATCACATACTACACCGGCACCTGTATATATATATATATATATATATATATATATATATATATATATATATATATATATATATATATATATATATATGCAGGATAGTGGTACAACAATGCACCAATATTTACTGGAAATAGCAGACGATAATATACGACGCTGTATATATGTATAGAATAAAGAATATGAGGGGTTTAGCTCACTTGTGATCCAAAAAAATAGATATGCTGGGTAATTGTTATAGTTGGTCGACCATTAGGTTCAAAGATCACAGCTAAGGCTGGATCTAGGGATCCGTGTTAGGGTTCCGTTAAAACTTGTATATATTATATTAGAGGAAAAAATCAAAAACAAGGCAGAACAAGCATCTCAAGCTAGTTAGAATAATTTGATTGAGGTAAAGGTGAATTTGAAGTCCCGCGCACACACACATACACACATATACACCCTCCCTTCACTGATAAACACCCGCACTTATACAAACATATGCATATCCATATAAGTGAAGGGGCGTGTGCACATGAAAATCGCACATATGCACCAGACACAGTCTTACATTCATATGCATACATACACACATATATATACACACACTTACATAATTACAATATATACACATACATATGCATACATTCACACACACGTACACACACCCATATAAAAAGGATAAAAATAAAAATATATATATAAAATACAAATATAAAATTAAAAATTAAAAATTAAAAATTAATGGGAGTGAAAGCATGGGAAAGTTTGTGCAGGAAGATAGTAGAAATATGGACTCTCAGGTATTTTGTGACACGTGGACATGCCCCAAAGAGTTCAATTCTTGAATTTAAACACGTAGCGGGGTCTAAGGAACTTTTCCAGATGAGCCATCTTCCCATGTTACAAAGACCGCACCTACCACTACCGTTAGTATAAGGGCTACACTTGGCTAAGATCTTGCAGTAAATACTGTAGTTGACACCTTGTTCATTTAAGAACCATATGCAACTGGATAATTTAGTAGTCTTTTGTGTATTCCTGTGTCTAAAGTTTAAGATTTGATTATTAAATCTTGCTTTAAAATTTCCTTCTGTGAGACCCACATATCTCTGGGGTAAAACTGTATTATTAAATTTGGTGGAATTTACAGTAGCTTCATAAATAATGGCCGCGGTCATACAAGTTCCATTTAGTGGACACAAGTCTTTATTCCTGCAAGAACAGTCGACTTTGTGGTGTTGTGTTGTATTGCGCGTGATTATGCTTTTAAAATTTGGTGTAGAACTACAACTAATTTTTAGGTTATGCTTATTAAATAGTTTTATATTATTGTGATGTATTGGAAAAACTCTATCTATAAATAACAAGAGATATTCACCTATATTAAAGGTCACTTCGTGGGAGTAAGGGTGTGTGAGCCAGATAATTTTCCTGTGTCTATGTTTCCTTTTCTTTATTTCTGGTCTAATAGTAGGAGTGTAACCTATTTCCTCTTTAAATCCACTAGGTTTGAGGGCATTGTTATATGGGGGCAGCATTATTAGATATGTTCATATTGGAGGAGAGGCTAGAAATTCTCCTACTAATATTCATAACTAAATTCTTAAACACTATGCGGGGTGGGTAGCAGGAACGTACATTAATTATAACTACGTCTATCGTTGGGCTTTCTATAGGATTTGTATATATATATATATATGTATATGTATATATATATATATATATATATATATATATATATATATATATATATATATATATATATATATATATATATATATATATATATATATATATATATACACGACGGGCTTCTTTCAGTTTCCATCTACCAAATCCACTCACAAAGCTTTGGTCGGCCCAATGCTATAGTGGAAGACACTTGCCCAAGGTGACACGTAGATGGATTGAATCCAGAACCATATGTTTGGTAAGCATGCTTCTTATCTCATATCTACACCTGCACCTGCACACACACACACACACACACACACACACACACACACACATATACACGTATGATGTTTTTTGTGTATTGGTTTATATTTCAGGAGATATGAAAGATTAAAGCACTTGATGATAATCAGCAAACAACCGAGTAAGAAACTCTACTTTGATATCGTTAGTAAATGTTTGACTCTGAAGAAGTTGAAGTCGCGGGAAGTCTTTGATCAGAAAATGCGTAACATGAGGACTGACCTTCATACAGAACACTTAAAGGATGAGGTGACAAATGAGGTCGATGTTGAAAAGAGTATGGGTTTTGAAAACGATAGGTGGTCAGGTTAAGCTGTGGAAACAATTTCTGTGAAAGCGATACTTCTGTGAACTGTCTTATTAACGAAGATTGATGAGTAAGAAGACACCGTACCAAAAGTGTTTGAACATTAGGCGCTGAGTGTGTGAACTCTTCAAATGAAGTACAACAAAGTGCGATGTTGCAATGAAAAGAAAATGAAGAAATTGATAACCTATCACTTGTAAATTAACTGTGGATTTTTAATGAAAATATTTTTATTCTATTGAAATAGTTTTTGTTCACTATTAGATTATGAATTATATAGGAATTTATGATTTACTGCTTTTATTCTAAATATATTGCTCTCACCTATCTTTTTAACATATTCTGAATACAGGCATCTACGTTCATTGAATTGTAATAAAGTTTTAGCGTTTAACTTTTGAGTATCATTGGCATATTTTATAATGTTTATATTCAATTCATTGGATGTGTGTCAAGTTAGGATTGAAAACTGAAACACGGAACTGAAGATAATATGGAGGTGAGAGGGTGCTATGATGTGTAGCAATAAGCGACAAATTGATCAGTTTTATTTGATGTGAAATTTTGGAAAGTGAACCTAGAGATGTAATGGATCAATTGCCAAAACATATATCAAACACATTTTATGGATTCCAGTGTTCTAAAGATATTTGGAATCCAAGATGAAATATGAGAAAATGTATTAAATCAAGCATAAGATCTCGACTAGTAAAGTTAACAATTGAAATCCAAAAAAGACGAAGGCGTATTTTCTAAGTGGTTTAATTTTGTCTCCTACTGTGTAATATAGTTTTGATCTCTGTATCTTAGATATGAAAGAGAGAAACCAAAACCTGATCTAGCCATAACGAAAGAAACTCTGAAACATCTAATTTTCATAAATAGCTAATCGGTTGTTGTAGGATATAATTTTACAATTTGCTTTTATTGCTGTATTTATGGCTTACATCTCCGAATCCCTGTTTATGTTTAATATACTCAAGTGTATTATTAGAGCAACCTTTCTCATTATATTTAGGTTGAAAGAGATATTTGATAATATGATAATGCACTCCCATATGACAATGGTCTCCTATTTACATCCACCCACAAACCTACTCTGAGTTTGAACAACAATAGCTACAACAAAAACTAAAACAATAACATCCTCCTCCTCCTCCTCTTCCTCCTCCTCCTCCTCCTCCTCCTCCTCCTCATCATCATCATCATCATCATCACCGACAATCACCACCACCACCACCACCACCACCACCACCACCACCGCCATCGCCGTCATCGTCGTCGTCGTCGTCATCACCATTATTATTGAGTGAGAGAGCAGTGCATGCCATCAAAGTGACAATGGGGTAAAATATACGAAGCGCATTATACCCATCATGACTACCCGTCTGATAAGGGTACACCAGCCACATGGTGATCTCATATCAAGATAAACAGTGCATGACCTTGCAGGTAGGGCCCAGTTAGAGATCGAATAGCCCATCCCACTCAGACGGTCCTTGAATAAGGATTGTTTAAGGAGTGTTTAAGGGTTGTTTAAAGATGCTGAACGAAACAGCCATGTTTCCAGAGGTAAATTATACAAACCCCAAAGAATTCCTCTTAACACATGGCTATGATGCTCCCCCACTACTTCTGCTCATCATCAAAGATACACATATCGTCAGCCACCAAGGGACATGCTCAAATGGTTACGGTCAAACAACTGACAAGCAAATCTGTGTTATTGAGCAGAATATTTACACCAAGACAAAACATGTACATAATAAAACTTCCAGTCAGTTAAGATCAGAAGCCATGAGAGCCAGTGCCTGGTACTGCATCAGGGTATTTATTACTATTATTATTATAATCATCATTACTATTATTTTTATTATTATTAACAGCAACAACCATCCCGCTACCACCAACAACAGTTATAACTATTTCTGCAGCTAACATTTTCCCTGCTAATACACCTAAAGTGTGCCTATAATTGTCGCAACTGAAATGTCATTTCAATGCCTCCCACGACTATGAATACAGCAACAAATACAAGTGCCATTACTAACATGGATCATAATAATAATAATGATAAGAAGAAAAAGAAGAAGAAGAAGAAATAAAGCACAAGGCTAGTAATTTTGAAGGGAGAGGGTTAGCAATACCATCGGCACCAGTACATGATTGATGCATTATTTTGTAAACCTGGGAGGGACGAAAGACGCGCTTGATTTCGATGGGATTCGGACTTAGAACGTAATGAAGTGAAACTCATTGACACAAACATTTTCTGATGCTCTACCAATTCCACCATCTCACCGCCTTAACAAGAATGGCTTCTGATCTGGGCTCAAGTTCAGCAATGTTTGAGTGGCGAGAAGATTAATCAATATTATCAACTGCAATGCTTGACTGAGACTTTATCTTATCGACCTTGAAAGGAGGAAAGTTAAGTTGACCTCGGTGAAACGTGAACTTAGAACATAAAGGGAACATCGCAATACCCAAAGATAATTCGTTTTAACCACAGTATGGTATTTGTCGTTGTAAATGATGATGATGATGATGATAATGACGATGACGATGACGACATATAAGCCGAAATGTTCTGTAAAGACTTGATAGTTAAGTAGCTCCATGTTTAAGGTCTGAAAATTCCCTATTTCTTCCACCTTACTAATGGTACGAAAACGTACAAGAAATAGCAGCAAATGCTAACTCAAATCGCACCTATTCTAGGAATGAGTTGGGTGGCGTTGCATAACGCAGAGTCCTAAACGCATTGTGTCTACAAATAAGTAGAGATGGCCACGACGAGGACACTGACGGTCAATCTAGGACTAACAATAATAACTAATATCAATTTATTTCATAAGACGGTGAGCTGGTAGAATCGTTAGCACGCTTAGCGACATTTCGCCCGCCTTCACGTACTCAGTTGAAATTCCGACTTTGCCTTTCATCCTTCGGGGTCGATAAAATAAGTACCAGTTGAGCTGTAGGGTTGATGTAACCGACTTACCCACTACCCCGAAGCTGCTGGCCTTGTGCCAAAATTTGAATTCAATATTAATTTTTTTGATGGACGCAAGGCATCCTCTTTTTGTGATAGGGAGATATACTAGATTGTATGGACACCAGTATGTAAGCGATATCATATTTTATGTGTCTCAGGAAGAATGAATAGCAAAGTTATCTTCGGAGGGATTTGAACACAATTAACTAAATACCACAAATGGCTTTGTTATTGCAGTGTTCTACTGTAGTAGTAGTAGTAGTAGTAGTAGTAGTAGTCAACATTAAAATTTCCACATGATTTTACTGCATCCGTTGGTCTAGAGTTCCTTATTGTGTATAATATTCCTTCATTAACACCACTTTCCTCCTCCTGCTCCTCCTGCCCCCCCCCCATTCACAGTACTTTTCCTACCACCTTTGTAATTTTTATTTTTTACCACTCTTCTTTCTTTTTTTTTTACCCCTTCTCTCTCTTTATCCCTCCCTCACTCTTTCTTCCTTTCTCTCACTATCAATCATGTACTGGCTCTATTCTGATTATAAATTTTCATCGCCATTTCTCTCAGTTCCCTCCCGCTCGCTCTCTATTTCTCCCCCTTTCTATCGTTTCATCTCTATTCCCCCTCCCTTCCCTCGCTTCCACGTTTCTCTTTCTGAACTAATCAAAATGATCGGCAACTCCCTTTACCCTTATCAATATCAACATAACATGCTATGTGTCTGCTGAGTAATGCCTGTGTATGTATCCATGTACGTTTAAGAATATATTTGTGCGTGTGTGTGCATGCATGTATCTCTGTGTATGCCTATGATTCCTCCATTTTTTCTCTTCAGTTTTGTTTGTTGTTTCTTTCTAGATATTCTTTATCGTTTGATTCAGGCGATTTACTATTTAGTTAGATGTCGACCGTCTTTAAAGAGCAAAGAGTTACCATTAAACACATTAAACACAGCAGATCATAGCCGCGGCAAATAGCGCAATTTCGACGGCAAAATTGTTCTCTTTCTACACACTTAGTTGAGGGGTGTAATAGCTGAAATTATAGCTTTATGATCGAACTGGATCAATACCTGGCACCACAGTAATCTGTATCTTAGGTGGAGAGAGGATAAATGAAAGCTCATCATCAATAGTAGAAGACCCTTACTAATAAGCTAAACCAACGATAAATATGTTTCTGAGATGTATATAAAAAAAGAAGAAAATCGTTAACTAAAATGGCGACTTGCTCTCAGATATTTCCTTGATCGTAAAGGCAATTCTACTAGAAAGGAATGATAGCAGAGGTGTTTGTTCGCTGTAGTTTGATAAATACCAGTGTTAGGTGCCGTTGGATCAATTGTTAAAGTATCAACGAAGAAAATTATCGTCTCCATGTGTATATATACATATATACATGCACACACACACACACACACACACACACGCACACATACATACACACACACACACACACAAAACTCACACACGTTCACGTATACATATATGTATTTTACATATATAATGATATCTGTAAAGAAGAAAACAGATAAACGAATAAAGGAGATGTAAAGTCGATATGAATTACTTTCCCATTGGAGTGAATAAGAAGATTAAGCAAAGTCTTACGTTTCGGACTAAATGTCTTTCGTCAAATAAAAGAAGAAAATAGAAACATAAGAAATAGGAAGAGAGAGAACGATAGATTGATAGATGGATAAATAGAGAGAGAGAACGAGACAGAGAGGGAGAGAGAGGGAGAGAGAGAGAGAGAGAGAACGAGACAGAGAGGGAGAGAGAGGGAGAGAGAGAGAGAGAGAGAGAGAGAGAGAGTGAGTGAGAGAGTGACGAGGAGCTAATGCTTGTGCGTGAAGGGAACCATGTTTGAGAAAGAAAAAGAAAAGAAGTAAGAAAAGATTTCTTAGGATTAACTTGATTTCTATCTTTTATTAGAAGCCGAAGCTTTTGGAATCGTTGTACATTACTGATTATTTAAACGAGTGAAGAAAAAAAGCAGCGTGGAAATGTATGAGCAAAGCTATTTATAAACATACCTAAATATGGTTGGCCAACAGAATTTCATTGTTTGTGGGGGGAAAAATCATTATATTGATATCACATATTCGTGTAGTTAATTGCTATACCATACGCATCAAATTTTCGTCTATTGACACGTGATATTTTCATCTATTCAACACGTGCAAAATCTAACAAAAGCAAAATGTTTATTGTCAAGGCATTTTCAGTGTTAGTAACACACTGAATTTTTTGCCAATCTCTTATTATGTTCCAGTCTAACATAATCCATTTGTTAAAAAATATCCTATTTAACCACTTGTATTCGACAATGTATGTGTGCACATATTACCAATATCTATCTATCTATCTATCTATCTATCTATCTATCTATCTATCTATCTATCTATCTATCTATCTATCTATCTATCTGCCTGTCTGTCTGTCTGTTTGTTTATCAATGCACAATACACAATACACACATATGTGTGTGTGAATATGTGTCTAGGTATATATATGTGTGTATGTATGTATGTGAGTATATATGTCTGTATGCATGCATGCATGCATGTGTGCGAGTATGCTCGACTACGATGGCATTCTATAAATTAGTGGCGAGCAAAATCGTTTATTTTCTCAGGGACTATGTTTCGTCTGTACCAGAGAAGCTTCCGGACAGTGACCGAACATAATTTACAAAAATCCCAAACTGGGCAGGGATACAGCATAACCAGTTCGAGATTCTACAGGCATGGACGTGCCACAGATGTGCACGAAACCTCTCTGCTCTCATTCGCCCAGTGCTCGAGCATTCCTGGCCTACGGCGATAGTCAAACACTTGCTTTTACATGGAAAATGAATTCAGCCAAGTATATTCTGTTGTATGGTTTTATATCTCGTTGGATAAACTGTGATTCTCATTTTTCGGAGAAAAGAAAAAAAAATGTCAATAATATGCTTGGACCGATTAATTCAATTATATATTTCGTTACAAATGTATGGTGTTGGATTAAATGCAAAAATCAATAGGTTGACCTCCCTTCTACAGCAGTGGTCAAACAGAAGATATAAAGCACCACACTAAACGTACTCATGATAAGGTTTCGAATTTCTGTCTTCGTTGGAATTTCATCAGCGTTCTACCTTGCATTATATTCTCTGGAAGACAAAGGAGAGAGAGAGAGAGAAAGGAGAGAAAGTGGGAGAGAGAAACAAGGAGAGAGAGGGAGAGCAGCAAAAGAAGGTATAATTCCATTCTACTCTCTATACAGTACTGCTGAGAGACTTGAATAATTATTTTCTTTATCTTTTACGACCCAGTTTCACTCCTCGTTTGAAGTATTTTCAACTTCACTAAATACATCGATATCCTTAGCAGTTGGTAAAAAATAAATATGCACACCACTAATTTTCATTTCTCGTCTCATTAAAAAATTTCAAATCCATTGTGCATATTCAAAAGAAAGCAATTATTACTGTGACATAAAATTAATCAAATATTAATAGTTGAATACATCTTTGAAGGTTTATTTCATTATTCATAGATGATAGTCTGAAGATACTGATCGTGTGAGAAATCGTGGTGTCTGTGATGGCCACGCTGACAGGATAATTACACATAAGACGTGCTTATTTTTCCAGCTTCCATATGTAGAATTGAGAATTGCTGCAACAGCAACTGTAATTCAGTAGAGTAGATTCTGTAGACAATAAGTGGTGTCTCTGACAACAGCGTTTCTCTTTATATTGTTTCTGACTACCTTGATACTGGTTTTTGGTATGTTTACTAAAACCGGTATGAAAATATAAAGGAGAGAAAGAGAAACTACTGTGTAAAAAGAATGGGGAGTGGATAGAATGGGAGATAATTATAGGGGTTGTGAGAGAGGGGACATATAGTTAGAGGGGGAGAGAATGTGAGGCAGAGAGTTGGAGGGGAGAGAATGCAAGGCAGAGACTTAGAGGGGAAGAAAATGTAAGGCAGAGAGCTAGAGGGGGTGGAGTTTGCGACTTATAATCAAGGAACGAGAGAAAAATAGTCAGAAGGAGGCTTATCAAGCAAGAGACGTTAGTAAAATATATGACCAGTATTTCATAGTTTCTACACATATTTCACTAAACACTGCAGCACACTGAATCCGTTTTCTTTGTTTCTTCCTCTTTACATACGTTTGTATATTACTGATATTTCAGAGACTAGCATTTAAATATATACACGGATATGTGGAGAGAACATGCATGCATATGTACGCATGCCTCCATCCATCCATCCATCCATCCATCCATCCATACATACATACATACATGCATGCATGCATGCACACATACATACATACATACATACATGCATACATACATACACATATACTCACATACATACAAACATACATACATACATACATACATACATACATACATACATACATACATACATACACGATTAGTGCTGAAACTAGCAACACCACCACCACCAACGAAAACAGCACTACAGCACCAGTAAACTATCCGAGAAGACGTAAATACTCCTCTTATATTACTTGAACTTTACATCTAAACTAAGATCTACTTCGATGCTATGAAAAAGCTTGTGAAGACCCTTCTATCGGATATATGAAGCGGTTAGAAAAATACTAAGACGAATCATAACTCCAGCTTAAGCACCTTTGGTGCGAAACAATATCGATAACAAGCATCTTTTTTAAGAAAAAATGATTTGCTCTCGTAGTATAAACCGACCTTCTCAAAACATCGTGAACAGGCCAACACCTGCCAGAAGAGAGATCAAAAATAATGTAAACAAACCACGGCCATCACTAAATTCCCGTGTCTCGCCAAACGTTGCTGAATCAACAGAGACAACTGTAGAATATATTTAATTTCTAAATATTCCGAAACCCCAGTTCATAGAAAAGTTTTCCACTTTTTCGAAACTAACGTTATATAATAGGCCATTCTTAAGATTAAGAAAAAATCCATCAACTACAATGTTGAAAGTTATCGACGATGTCGCTGGAGAACAATTGAAATCATTTGATGTTAATTACATGGAATCATTTGATGCTAATTACCCTCATATAGACAGCTGCTAGAACTCTTAAAGAACATCTAAGGAAAATCTACAATATACATGGTAACGAAAGTACTAAACCGAAACAACCTAGATGGAAAACAAAAAGTTGAAGAAAACATCAACAATCTACGCCACCGTATTGGATGGTTCACCACGATCATAAAATATAAGAGGAACAATGAGTTAACACTGAATCAGCTAATTCTTATAAAACAAATTAACAGACCTGTATGATGACAACATAGCTCTTGAGAGGAAGTTAATTGCTCTAAAACACGAACTCGGAACTTTGAGCGAAAATCGTCGCTACTGCAAACAAATTTTTGAACGAGTCCGTATAAATCACAAGTTTGCTTCTAAACCACAGACAATATATAAAGAGATGAGGAAAAAAAATATTGCCGTTAAGAAAGCCCCATCTCAAGATCTTGAATCATTCTGGTTGAAAATCAGGAACGAAAAGAGGAATCTTAACCTCAATGCATCGTGGCAAAATGCAGTAAAGAGAGTGCTATACCAACATCAACAGTAGTATGGAAGGTCAGACTGACATACCAAATTGGCTTGCTATAGCACGGACGAATTTTGTGTTGCCTAAAAATTACATGCCCATTATGTACAAACTGTACACAAGCTGCCTCAACCAATTCCTGCAGGATAATTGTGAGTCTAACAACATAGCGACTGATGAGTAGGCCGGTGGAAAGAAGGGAGTGTGGAGATGTTCCGAACAACTTCTGATAAACAAAGCTGTACTTTCTGGGGTAAAAACACCGTAGGAGCTTTACAACAGTATATCTTGATTATAGGAAGGCATTTGACTTTATTTCTCACTCATGGCTACTGAAGTGTCTCTTTTTGGCAAAAGTGTCTCTACTTTAATTGCTGCCACGGTGAGGCTCACAAAAACCTGAGGCACAATCCTCACGCTTAAAAGAAAGACTGGAACGACCGTCTCCAATGCCATAAATATTTCAAAGAGTATATTCCTGGGAGTCTCTCTGTGCTTCTGTTCATTTTGGTGTTAAATACATTATCATTCCTGTTACAAAAAACAAACGGTTACATGTTAGGGTCTGCAACTGCAAGAGATACGTGGTCTGTTCAATAAGTATCCAGACTATTGCTATAGTAACGAAGCTAAAGCACGAAGGTTGGCACAGATTAACTTTGAACTCTGCTGTGCATGCGCATTAAGTTCTAACGTTCTGGCTCACTTCTGCTGTTTACAGCAGTGCTTAGAAGTAACGTGTGCAGAGTGTGATCATCACATTGATCATGACAGAGGGAGTTGAGCTTGTTGATACCTGCTCAGAGGCTCACACAAAGTTTTCAAAAAGTTTTCATCGTTCTCGACACAATCAAGATCTTGTACAACTGAAACCTGAGTCTCTTTTGGTCAAACTTTGCAGAGACGCGTCTCATACCCAAATCTTCAGTGATAATGGATTGAACTGAACCGTAACTAATCTGCACATCCTCTGATAACTCTGACAAATTAATCTGCAATTTAGACACTTATAAAAATGAATGCTCAACTACGTGTATATAAATATAAGCAAACTAACATTATCTTACAGTACACATTTCAACTCTCATCAAAAGATTAAAATAAAGCAAATGTGGGTTCGATGTAGGTATCCCATGGCTGTTTGTTGACAAATTCTTTCTGTTTTGTAAGGTTAATTTAATGTTCTAACGCCATTTCTGCATTTGAAAATAAATTGTCATCTCATGTGTATCGTACAGTACACATTTCAATGCTCGCAAAAAAATGTTTGTTAATATTTATATACACGTAGATATACACATGCATCTTAAAGATAAAAGATACATACATATATATACATATATATATATATATATATATATATATATATATATATATATATATATATATATATATATATATATATATATGGCTGTGTGGTAAGAAGATTGGAGTCAACAAGAAGGAGTAGGGTTAGACATTAATTTTCAGTTACTACAATTGTTTCTATGCAACGTAGTTGTCCAGGCGTGCAGGTGCTTGATTATGTAACTATTTCCTTGCATTATCAGATATAGTCGTGTTTTCTCAGGCGCTATGTTAATATCTCCGTAAGTTCAAATTGTCGGTCCTTCAGCAAATTTCCTTCAGTAACAACACACCTTGATAGACTCAGTGGCTACTACTAACTTCAGGCCACGACAGACAGAGAGGGTGATCTTGAAGCCGAGAATTTGAACTTGCAATATTTACATATCGCCTGAGGAATAGATCTCATAGGAATAGATCTCATAGGAATAGATCTCATAATGCAGAGAAACGGTTCTATAGTCAAGTACCTCCGCGCCTGGAGAACTACATTGCGTAGAAACCATTGTAGTGATTGAAAACGAATGTCCATCCGTACTCCTTCTTCTTGACTCTAGTTTTTTCAATTATATGTTGATCGGTGTGTGTAGGGTGCATGTGTGTATATACGTACGTAGATATGTATATGTGTGTGTGTGTGTGTGTGTGTGTGTGTGTGTGTGTGTGTGTGTGTGTGTGTGTGTGCATGTGGATGTGTGTATGGGGACGCCTAGAGATGTAGTTGTTTATATATGTGTATGTGTGTCAGTGATTGTATGTGTGTGTATATATATATATATATATATATATATATATATATATATATATATATATATATATATATATATATATATATATATATATATATATATCAGCGTATGTGTGAATGTATTTGCGAAATAATAAAATTTAGCATGAGCAACCTAAGTGGGCAGCTTTAAATAGCCGTCTAAACGTACTCCTTCCTGTTGACTCTATTTATTTGATAGATGTAGATATAAACATAGATAGATTGATAGATAGATAGATAGATACACACACAAACATGCACGCGCTCACACACACACACACACACACACACACACGCATATATATATATATATATATATATATATATATATATATGGATAGATAAATGGGTAAATGGACAAACAAAAGAGAGTGGCACGCAACGCATTGAGTAGCAGTTACACATATTTAACAGGCCCACTAAACCTAAAGTTGCATGTAACTAAATCAAACTGTTATCAAATAATGAGTGGATGTGTGGTTGCTTACCAACAACATGGATCCGGGTTCAGTCCCACTGCGTGGCATCTTGGGCAAGTGTCTTCTACGATAGCCTCGGGTCGACCAATGCCTTGTGAGTGGATTTGGTAGACGGAAACTGAAAGAAGCCTGTCGTATATATGTATATATATATATATATATATGTATGTGTGTATGTGTTTGTATGTCTGTGTTTGTCCCCCCAACATCGCTTGACAACCGATGCTGGTGTGTTTATGTCCCCGTCACTTAGCGGTTCGGCAAAAGAGACCGGTAGAATAAGTACTAGGCTTACAAAGAATAAGTCCCGTGATCGATTTGCTCGCTTAAAGGCGGTGCTCCAGCATGGCTGAAGTTAAATGGCTGAAACAAGTAAAAAAAAAGTAAAAGAGTATGTACATGTATAAATTGTTCTTAATCGAAACAAGCAGTAAGACAGAAGAAATGAACTTGAAATGTACAGAGAAAATGTTAGTATTTATTTAGATCTTAAAATATATAAATACACTTGACTGGTTTCACATTTGATTTTCAAAAGTGTATGCTACATGGAGTTTATTTTGAAATCTAAAGGAATTCTAATATTCTCTCTATGTATTTTGAACTTCATTTCATACATATGTATATGCACACACATATATATCTTTATATATATATACATACATGTATATATGTGTGTGTGTGCGTGTGTGCATATACATATTGTTTATTATTATTATTATTATTATTATTATTATTATTATTATTATATATATTCATACGCACACATACACACGCATAGAAAAATATATATGTATGTATGTATGTACATACGTTCAAGTATTTACATATCTGTGTGGTAGATCATCACTAGAACACTATTTTTATTACGGTGCCAGCCAGCAATATGTTTCGTATTATACAGGATTAATTGTTGTTTACTCCCAACGAACGGAAATAATTCCAACATGGTGCTTCTGTATAAATATGTATGTCGTTTGTGTTAGATTTATGTGCATGTGGGGTCTAGCCTTCAGGTGAATGTATTCTCAACTTCTTATTCATTTGGTGAAGGTTTGTTTAGCTTACTTACCTTCTATGGCAAAAACAGAGCAACATACTTTACCATTGTTTCTAGAAAACCGGCATACAAGATCGTAGGCTAAAAAGACTGCGATCTCTTGTTGTTGTGGTCTCTTTATATCCTAATAGATACTGAAAATGTATCTGCACTAAAAGTGATTATAAATATATTTGTGCATATATTTGTGTTCATAAGTGTTCAAATTAAGATTCACTATCTTCTGATCGCAATAATAATTAACTACTATTCATCAGGTACAAGGCTTGCCAACAAGATCATATCATAATTCATGAATTTAGCAACCGAATAACCATTAGTGATTATTTCATTGTTCGGAACACTCATCATCAGACAAGTCCTTAGATAAATTAGAGTTCTTCACTCAGCACCATACCAAACACTTGCGGTTTTCTTTTTCTTACTTTCACCGTATCACCTGTTCCTGTTATTCGTAAGTGGCCATACGTGGTCGTAACGTGTACTTTCCATAACTTAAGAGTGAATCCTACCTTACGATATTTACGCGCGTATATAACGTATTGTAACACACACACACACACACACACACACACACACACACACACACACACACACACACATACATGTTTATATATATGTATGTGTATGTGTATGTATATGTGTGTATGCGTTCATTCACCAGGAGCGATAAATTACGTAACTCTATAGAGGTGTAGAGTATTCTTCAATACATTATCACTGAAAGGCTCCTATTTCCAGTGCTCTGAGTTTATTTGTTTCCGATCATCAGCCGACATTCTGAGTCTGCTTTTCTATTGAAATATTCACTGTGTATTCTTTTTATTATGAAATGAACATTCGAAGAAAAATCTTGTTTTATGTTCTTTTGTTTTAAAAATAACTTGTGAGTGACACGTACAAAAACGGCTGCTTCAAGCTCACGCTTTTATTTCATTTCTGGTACCCGTCGGAATATTCCAAAAAAAAAAAAAGAGAAAAGAAAAAACGTTTTAAACTTTATACGAGCAAAGTCACTCTAATAACTTGCCTCATGAAATTGCGTCGTTGAGAAATGTATTGAAGTAATACTTTTGACATTTAAAAAAATACTGAATGTGTGAGACGCTTATGTGATTTCTGTACACACGTGCAAATGCTTATTTACACACGTATACACATTTATACGCACTTGTATACACGTAATTATATATGCGTGTACATATACGTACATGCATATTCACGTATATGGACACATGAACACACACACTCACTTATTAAAGTGTATATCAATTAAACATTTCTGAACAAATATTTTATTTCCTGAACTGAGTCTAAATTACCGGAGACCGGTATTTACTTAAAAGGTACTTAGCTCCGTGCATACAAGGCGCTAGCAGTTTGGTCCTTTGGTTCAAACTAATAGTCTTGAGTCAAAGTTCTTGATTTTATGCTTAAAGGCCACACTACATTTTGATCTCAAGCCAATGTTCCTGTATGGCTACACCTTATTTACAATCGCCCAAGCAATCGTGAATTGATGTGAACTCACATCACTCAAGAACCCTATGAATTTCGACAAAGTAGTAGCCCATTTTCCATCGAGGCTGACAAATGAAACTTTGTGCATATAAAAACGTTGTATGAAGCTTACTTCCATTGCCCCAGTATGTATTTTAGATCAATCTCTACTGCCTGATTCTACCTTTGCCAGACAGTTACCATCTACTGGGAAGTTCTCAACAATTCTAAAATTGCAGGATCTTTGGAGACCAGCTGTTTATCTCTCTTTTCCATTCAGCTTTGCAGCATTATAAGCTCTGATATAACATCCTAAAGTCTCCCAAATGGTATAATTAATCTGAACACAGTTCCTATTTTGTATATTACTATACTTATGACCTGGTGAAAAATAGTTGTCAATTAAATTAAGGAATTCTCTAGCTTTATCAGTTCTTACTGTTGGGTTAAACACTTGGTTTTACTATACAATTTTTTTCTATTCCTATTTTTACATTGTGCGTTCCCCGTGCTTTTTACTTAACTAATCTTATCGGAAAACCCACTATTTCTTAGCTGCTCCCATAATAATACCTAGCTGTTCCCTTTTCATCGTAAAATATCTTAGCCGCTCACTAATATTGTCAATGAAGTTCCTCAAGAT
>NC_142935.1:81917761-81952761 GCF_046866305.1 Octopus bimaculoides
CAGTACCAGACTCTATAGATGGAGTTTCTTTGCAACTAAAACAAATCGATATCGTCTGCATTTTCTTGTAGAAATATGCAATTTAAACTATGTCTTTATTTACATTTCCGAGAAAAGATCAAATGCATTTTTTCTTGTGCTCTTGTTAATAATTTGGCAATATTAATTCTGACGTTAGCAAAGAGCCACACAATTGGTGGGGGATATTAATGTGGTACATTGATTGATTAAACCTCAGAGCAGTATTGAATTTACTTTATCACCTCAGTTTTAAAAGAATGGAAGGCAAAGTTAACTATGAAGCAATTTAATAACAGCGTAAATATACATAACTAAACAATTTAAATCATTTAAACCGACTGAAGAATTCTGGGTAGAAGTTTTTGAAAACAGTGTTGACGGGTTATATTAGTTCACAGACGAAGAAATACTTCCAAAAAGAATATGTTTTCACAAGATATATAAGATGATAGGGTAATAAGAGAGACGAAACTAAAATGGTTCGGTCTTATAATACGAACATCCAATGATAATGTAGCACTGGTGTTTCTCCATCTGGTAGTTTCGCTAAGAAATGTGGTCCTGAGTTCTATGAGGATACAAGGTTATCACACCAAGCAGAGGAAAACAGAGTCTCTTATCTAAATGGGTGGTAATGATTCTGCTAACTGGAGAGAAAGAGAAGGAAGGAAGCCCAGAGAAGACTGAACACCTAAGGAACTGACGAAATGACGTGGAAGGATGAAAAGTAATGTGTGAAGAGATTGAAAAGAGAAGAAAATATGAGAACTTTGTCACTCTACAGTCTTGACACATAAAGCGTATGTCTAAAAAAAATTAGAACAAAAACAATATCAACAACAAAATACTGTTTCCTTTGATACATCATGACTTTGCGTAAGATATTAAATGATGATGATGGTCGTAATGGTAGTGGTGATGCCGGTGATGATGATGATGAGGATGATGATGATGACGATGACGATGAAGATAATAATAATAATAATAATAATAATAATAATAATAATAATAATAATGATAAAAACAATGAGCACCCACCACAAGTTAGCCGTAGCACTCAATGAAGTTATGTCCAACCCTGTGAAAGTCCCAAAGTAGCTTCCAGAATGGATTACATATCTCTTACCAAAAACAGAAGAAACTACTATCCCCCACAAAATACCGACTTATAACATGCTTTACCACCGTATATAAGCTATTAACATCTATAATAGCGAATAGAGTATATTAATTCTTGGACAATAGGAAGTTATTCCCAGTGGATGTAAAAGGAGTTCATATGGATGCAAAGACTAATTACTGATTCATAAAATGATCATTGAAAATTGCAAATACAAACGCAGAAGGTTAGGACCGCTTGGATAGATTACAAGAAGGCTTTTGACAGTGTCCCCCATGCAGGGATCATCAAGGCCCAGGAAATTTACAAGATAGCTCCAACAATTGCGAACTTTTTAAAAGTAATCATGAATTCGTGGAGAACCACCCATTTTAAACCACATACAATGATGTACCACCTCTCCAGACATCAATATCACTTGTGGTATCTTTCAAGGTGACTCATTATCACCATTATTATTCTGTCTCGCTCTGCTTTCTTTATCCACACAACTGAATAATGCTATGAGAGCCTATAAGATCTTTAACCAGAAAATTAATCACCTACTCTATATGGATGATCTAAAACTGTTTGTCAAAAACGAAAAAGAATTAGAAAAGCTCTTGAATATTGCCAAGGAATTCAGCTCTGATATAGGTATAGAATTCGAACTTGATAAACTTGACAACGGCTACTGTCAAGGCAAGGAAGTCCATAAAGTCAGAAAACATAGAACTCGATACAACCGCAGTTATTCGAAACTTTCTGAGAACCAATGAAGGTGATTGTATCGTTTCTCCATAACACTAATGTCCTGGTGAAATCTTTCACCATGTTCATCAGACACTGCTCCAAGGCTATCTGCGAAGAAATCCAGATGGGAGTCCAAGAAGAGAACTTTCAGTGACATGCGACAACTCATTGCTGAGTAACATTTCAGAAGATACTTGATGCCATCCTTGTACTCCATTGCCTTTTTGTTGCCCAAGAAATTCTCACAGATCTAATTGAAAGCATTCTAGGCGGGCAGTTCCAGTTCATTGTATTGTCTTGAAGTTGACATCTTTGAGTACTTCTCTAATTTCGGGTCCGACAAAAATATCCTCTTTCAACTTCGTCTGCGTGATTTGGGGAAACTGTTCTATAATACACTCAAACCCTCTGGCATTTTTCTTCCCTTGTGTCTTTACAAATTGTTTCATCAGTCCACGCTTTATCTGCAAAGGAGGTAATAGAACATTGCATGGATCTACAAGAGATGTATTCTTGACGCTAGATAGTCCTGGCTGGTATGATGTTCTTATCTGCCAGTTTGATTCCGAATAATGTCTGTCAAATGCTCGACTATCCCATAGACACAAGAAACAACAATATCTTGTGAAACCTGACTGCATTCCCATTACCATTCCAATGACTTTTAAATCTCTACATATTTTCCATGAGTATCTTTCATAGACAATGGCGTGAAGTAAAAGTTCCATATTCTCATATGATTCATAAAGATCAACGGAGTGTGCAATAGGAATGGAGGGCTTCAAATTACCATTGTGGAAAAGTACAGCGTTTAAACTTCGTTTTGAAGAATCAATAAACAAATGCCACTCTGCAGGATCATGATTTTGATATAAACATCCGAAAAGTCCATCGATGTTACAGCAAAAGCAAAGCGGGGCTTTAACAGAAAAACACGTTTGTAGAACCACATTTTTCTGTCAAAAATAAGTTATACAAACGTCATGCTCTAGCAGATACTTCTTCAGTCTTGATGTCAACAGTTCTGCCTTATCTTTTGAGAGGGATAGATCTCTGACAGGGTCATTCAGTTCAGCTTGGGAAAATTTCTGAGGTTCAAAGCTATCATCATCAGCCACGTAATCTTCCTCAGCAGCACTATCGTGACAGTCAGCAGCATCATCTGATGTTTCAATATCATCAGCTGGTGGAAATGGAATTGGCAGACTTCCATTGTGAGGCACAGGTCTCATTGCAGAATCCAAATTGGAATACACAATTTTGTGTTTGTTTTTCATAGAAAATCCTGTGACATTTACTTTCCAAAAATAAGTCACTAGAATGGATTTTCGGCTCCCTCCATATCATTGGGATGGTAAAAGGCATGGACTTCTTATTGAACCAGTCACGTAAGTCATTGAGCAGATGACATGTGGTGCCCATAACTTGTCCTGATCTCCAAGAGGACAAAGTATAGCTTATAAATCTTCTTGATCTCTTGTGTTATTGTACGTTTTTGAGCTTTCACAATAAATTGTCCACAAACATAGCAAAACGCATCAAGACGATTTCAACACTGTCTTGATGTTGTTAACACTGTAAAACAAGTAAGGAAATAGATACAAAGGGTTATACTTATATTGAATTTGAGATGATGAAATATCTCATCAGACCAATTATGACTTGACAATTTGAGATGTTGAAATACCAATTTCATCAGACAAATTTAATTTATGATGATGAAATATTGCATCTTAACTATGCAGCAATGTATTGCCTAGTTAATTTTAAAGGTATTTTTCCATGATGTAAATGAAATACACGCATACACGAATTTCTATATAATGCATGAGCTAAGACCAAAAAACTTTCTTATCTTGAAAACTGTACGTGATGTCAAAAAACTAATTGTATATTTGAAATCAGCATTAAAAACTGCACTAAATACACCTTGACATATGCTTGATGTGTAATAATAACAGCAACAACAATAATAATAATCCTGTCTACTATAGGCTCAAATTTTGGTGGAGGAGAATAGACAATTACATCGACCCCAGCGTTTCACTGATAATTAGTTTATCGACCTCGAGCGGATGAAAGGCAAAATCGACTTCAGCGTAATTTGAACTCAGAACGTAGCGGCAGACGAAATACTTCTAAGCATTTCATCCGGCGTGCTAACAATTCTTATTTCTTTATTGCCCACAAAGGGCTAAACATAGAGAGGACAAACAAGGACAGACAAAAGGATTAAATCGATTACATCGACCCCAGTGCGTAACTGGTACTTAATTTATCGACCCCGAAAGGATGAAAGACAAAGTCGGCCTCGGCGGAATTTGAACTCAGAACGTTAGCGGCGGACGAAATACTTCGAAGCATTTCATCTGGCGTGCAAACAATTCTGCCAGCTCGCCGTCTTAAATAAACAAGCAAAACCTGATATTAGTCTCATGGAAGGATATTTATGGTGAACGATAGAGTATTTCCTGTGAATATCGGCCATTTCCACTCGCTGTATTTACAAAACACTTGTTTTATTTTTCATTTTTGTTGTTGGTTGAGATATTCGACACATACAAACCAAATTACAAGTCAGACAATTCTTTTAATGACATTATGCTTAGAGCACATACTTGTATCACATACTCACACACTCACACACATACACACGCACGCACACACTCACACACACACACACACACACGCCATACGCATACACATATGTATGTATGTGTATATATGCATCTGTGTGAGTATGTATATTTATATGGATATACGCATACATTTGAAATACATGCATAAATACATATATACATATATCCATGACTACAGAGAAACATAAGTGTATATAACATAAATATATACATACATGCACACATGCATGTACACATATATAAATACATTAATACATGCACACATGCATTCATATATACGAACATGGGGTCACTTCTATTACGACATTTACAAATGTATAATGGCTTTTAATGTGTCAAGATAAAAATTACTCTGGTCTCTTTCAAGAGAAAAGTAAAACGAAATACATAAAGAGATGAGCAGGAATCCGCTTCAGTAAACTCCCCTCTCTCTCTCTCTCTCTCTCTCACTCTTTGTCCCTTGTAAACCGTTTGCTAAATGAAATAAATACTTGCCAACAAAAGTTAATGACCGGAGAAAGGAGAGGGGTGAGAGAAGCTTTCATAAAAAAAATAACAGACCCATTTTCTTCCGGTCTTTGCTTACTTTGGAAATTCTTAACTTCTTAAGGAAATTATATAAGCGCGCGCGTGTGTGCACGAGTGTGTGAATGTGAGCATGTATGTATGCATGCACACACAAACACACACACGCACACACAGATATAGTTGTATATTTTTGAACACCCTTATTCAAACACATTCGCACATGCATACTTGTATGCACACGTATAAATGCGTGTGATTATGTATACTCAAACATACACTGATCCATATACATATGTATGTACTTATATAAATACGTGTGCGAGTGTGTGTCTATGTATATCAGTGATTAATGCAATTGGTCATGTTTTGACATAAGCCACTAACTCCCACCCCATCATCACCACCAAACCCACACATCTACTCGGCTTATCCTAAATAATAAAATCAATTAAGCGAATATTTACAAAATGATATTTTCTGTGTGCTGTGAGAGGAAATGTGTACGATTGTCAAACAGAACAACGACTTCCGTTCCCTCTGTTTTATTGCTGCACAAGTGTGTCAATACATCCCCAGATTTGCTAGGACAGATTTGCCGTTGCATTGTAGGGGAAAACCCGAAACCCTAACTTGCTTCTTGGTTCTTTATTTAGCACTACATCAACTCTGATCGAATTCATGAAGAAACGAATCATAGCAGATACAGTTATATCCTATATTCAATCATCGAATGACTTGGTCATCATATTTCAATGTTTTTCCTTTACTAATGCATTTAGGAGCAATGTGGGGGAAAACTTTACTTATGTTTCCAGTATGTCGAACAGAGATTTTACCAATGACTTCGTGCTGGGTATTTTGTTTATATGATCAAAGATAAGACGAGTGTACATTCATGCCTGCCTCGAGTCAGCGACCACTGCAGTTCTGGTTGTAAATTAAAACTACTTTCAATGTTGTATGATTTTTATATATATCTGACCTTTATAAAAAGGAAAGGAATTACTTTAAAAACAAATCGATATAACATCCTTGTTATTTTATGTCTTTGCATCGTCCATTTCATGTTTGTTTTTCTTTGGTGGGACTTTTTTCTGCGATTGCCTTAAGCATTACTCTTTGTCATCACGTTTGTGTCCAGCCTTTTAGTTAGTTTTTCTTTTCTTTGTTATTTCTCAATTCTTCCTGCAACTATTACTTTTAGACTGCTTTATATTTTGGTTTGCTTGAGAACATAAATCATTCTTTTTATTCGTTTTTCTTTTCTTTTACAGGTTATTCTTCTCTAGACATTTTTGTACTTCTATTATAGATATTTCATAATAGGTTTTTAGCTGCAGAAAGCCCCTACTCGTACGGTACTTTTGGTAAATATATTCTTTGTGTCTGATTGGCAGTTGTATTCTGAATGCAATGACTGTTTTCATTTTCCTCCCACTTAGCCTCCAGTTGAATGTGTAGCAATAGCTTGTTACTGGAATAGCTAGTGTATTTATTAGCCCTTCAATTTATTGCTTGTTGTTACTTAAAACCCTGTTTTAAGTATTAAAATTTATTGTAACTTAAAATTCTGTTTTAAGTATTAATCTGGTACAATTATAATATTTCATCTTAATCTTTTCTTTCATTTTTCTGTGTTTACTCTGTCTACGTCATTACTACTTACCTAACACATTATTAGCAACTTCAATAATTTTTCTTTCTTCAAAAATTAAGGGGTGCACTTTCATAAATCCACTGAAATCGACATTCATTATTATAATTCAGAGATTGATTTATGTATCTTTATGAACAGTGATCAGTTACAATGATTAGGTCAGTAACTTCAGAGGTATGACCTTATGCTTAGGTTATAACATTATTATTATATATATCAGTCTACATTAAGTACTGTGGATTTGTATATTTTAAGATAATAGAGTGAGTTGGAGGGATATACAGCCCGTATTTGCTGTACATTGTTAAACGCATCCAAGACGAGGTTGACATAGAAAACTCATGTTTTCTCCCTTGAATTTATGAACACATCACATGTTGTGCATATGAAAATGAAGTGTTAAACATGTGACATGTTTATTAACATACTTGTGGGCCGGTAACAAATCAAGTTCTGATATACTGTAAAGTAATCATATTTTGATCAGCTTACTAATGTTTTTGCATATATATTGCCACGCTGCTTCCCTAGTTCAGTCAATTAAAAGATCTGAAATACTCACTCAGAGTTACGATTCAAAACGTCTAACCCCGTATTGCAATAAGATACAAATACTGTTTATTGAGTTCTTTCCGTTTAGTTTCTGGTTTGGAGCGTGCGTACTTTCGCAGGTGTATACGGAAACACACGCGCGCGCATACAAATACATACAGATATAGCGCAATGAATCGGCAAATAAATAAATATGCATATATGTTTGCATATATAACTCAAGACGTGAAACATGTAACTTTAGGCTAACAATGTGGTCAGGTCGTAAATAAACCCCACCCCTACAAAAAATACACAGCAAAATACTTGGCTTATTCAAGAAATAAATCAACATGATCAAGCGTAAAATATCTTCAGAAGGCATGCGCTCACATGCTTTCATACGTACAAATATACATACATACATCATACACACAGGCATGACATGTATACATATGTGTGTACACGTATATTGATACACACGCAGAAAACAATTCATTAGCAATTATTATCGTAATTCCCCAATGCAACTATAAAGACATTTTATGTGAACACTTGAGAATACGTGTTCACATGCACTAAGGGTATAATTTCTCACGCAACCACACACACACGCCTACACACACGCCTACACACACATGTACATACATCTATATATACATATATATATATATGTACATAAATGTATATGCTCATATATATGTATGGATATATATATATATATATATATATATATATATATATATATATATATATATATATTCACACACATATATATTCATACATGTATCTATCTATCTATCTATGCACACATACATACATACATACATACATACATACCTCTGTAGTCGAAACATTTACTTCAGGCAAAAAGTGCGGTCGGGCTGTAAATATATCAGGCTTACACACTCTCACATTACACAAATATACATAGACATGAGTACACTCACTGACACACATGCGTACACACATGTACACACTGTCATATACTGAAACAGTAACAGCTGTCGTCTCCCATTTTATACAGCAAATCAACGTGATCAACCGTATAATGACAACAGCAAGCATTTATACACGCACGTGCACTTGTACGCATAAGCAGAGGAACACAACACAGACGCATACATGCACACATAGACAAGAACTCAAGCACTTCCTTTCGTGCACACACCAAGAAATGAGAAAGACTGAACAGGACAACTGTGATTGTTAAGACTTAACAACAGTAATAACTTTATGCATGACCTTTGACCTTGACTGGTCAAGCGGAATTTAAAGTCTGATACTACCAGGGAAAAACAACAGCCGCCGATGTAGGCGATTAAACTCTAAAGTAAAACACGGATCGATATTCATATGAATTAGAAAATCAAAGCATCGTGTAATGATCTTGCACAAAATTGACCGATTCTTATCTGCTCATATATATATATATATATATATATATATATATATATATATATATATATATATATATATATATTTGCATATAAATTTTTAACAATTCAACACATAAAAAATAATAGAAATAGCTTGTTTTTTAATTTTTCGCGTTTAGGAAATTTTAGGAGACAGGATATTGTTAACTGACTTCTCATTCGTTTGTTAGCTGACTTCTGATTTATTTGGGTAAAGAAAAAAAAAAATACATACCGGGCGGGGCAGAGAGGACGGACGTTTTTGAAATAGCTATTATTCAGCCCCAATGGGAAGGATATATGTCCGACAGGTACCATTTTCTTTTCTTTTCAGGTGAAGCTATGGCGCTGTGGCCGATAGAGCATCTCGTATTTGCCTACGACAATTACGTGAAGAATAATGAGTCTGTACTAGCAGTTCCGCGTGAATTTCGATGCCATTTCAACATTCACCAGAATCAGGCTGTTCCCACGCGTAGCACAATCTTACGTTGGGTGAATGCACTTCGTACACGAGGTACACTAATGAATAGTAGACCGGTGGAGGCACCATAAACAGTACGGACCCCGGAAAATGAGAAACGCGTCAGACCGGCTTTGATACGGAGTGCGAATCGCTCTACTCGTACGCATTCCACTCAACTTGGCATCGGTAATCGATCGGTAAGGCGTATTTTGCAGGAAGACCGGCATTTCCACCCGTACAAATAGGACTATGCACAGTGGCTTAACTTCACACGTCAAATGGAAGCAAGTGGCAGATTCGTTAGCACGCCGGGGAAAATGCTTAGCGGCATTTCACCTGTCTTTAGGTTCTGATTTCAAATTCCGCCGGGGTCGACTTTGCTTTTCATCCTTCTGGAGTCGATAAAATGCGTTCCAGTATCGATGTAATTGACTTCTCCCGCCCCTAAAAATGGTGGGATTGTGCCAAAATTTGAAACCATTAGTATTATTGTTATCGTCAAAGTTTTGGAAAAATTCTTCGTGATATTTCTTGCGACTCAGAACGTGCAGAGTTCGTCAACCACCGAAGTTAACTTTGCCTTTCTTCTCTCCGAAGCTGAGAAAATTGAAGTACATTGATTTATATTAGAACCACCACCTAAATAAAATCCAAAAGCACTAACAAAGAGAGCTAAACATGTCTAATCCTCTAAAACACCACGGCCTTGACAATTTATGTGTGTTCGTGTGCATGTACGTATGTATAAAGTATGTACGTATGTAGCTATGTGTACTAGTGTACAAGTGTATATATATATATATATATATATATATATATATATATATATATATATATATATATATATATATATATATATATATATATATATATATACATATGTATGTTTCAGTCGTTTGACCGCCTTTATGGAACAAATCAACCCCAGGGCTTATTCTTTGTAAGCCTAGTATTTATTCTATCGGTGTCTTTTGCCGAACTGCTAAGTTACGGGGTTGTCAAGCGATGCTGGGGGGGACAAACACAGACACACAACCGGTGCACACACACACACACACACATACACACATAATCTGCATGTGTGCGTGTGCGTGTGTGCGTTTGTATGTGTTTATATATACATGTAATCAAGCATATATCTATGTATATTTTTATGTATGCATGTAAATATGGGTGGATAGAGGGACTGGTGTAGGTATATATGCATATACGTATGTACGTATCTATGCGAACACATATTCATGCAAGTATGGATGTCTTTGTATGCATGGATTTGTATGTTTTGACTTGATTATGCATATATATTCAATTGTTTCCGTGTTTACACTTCTAGGACGTTTAATAAATTTAAAAATCGTTTTATAGTTTCATTTTCATTTCTAACCACTAAAATAATTTTGTTACACTTCCTGGGTAGTTTTCTTTGTTTCTTCATCAAAAGTGTTAATGTTGTTTACAGCCAAGTTGTTTCTAACAAATCTCTGTTATAGTGAATTCAAGTATGAGGCGAATATCGCTTTGATCTCAAAGACAATGGATGCATGCGATTGAAAAAGTCATCAGTTACTTAGCAGTTATTTAGTTATGAGATTAAGGTTGGGCAGTATATTCAATTAATAGTTTCTATTACTAAATATTAATCTGCTCACACTGATTTCTAAAATGTATTTATATATGAATGGAAGTATGTAATTATGTGTGTATATATATATATATATATATATATATATATATATATATATATATATATATATATGAATTATGCATGCGTGTATATATGTATATAAGTATGAATGCATGAATGTATACATGTATATATTTTTGTACTAATGGATGCATGTATGGATGAATTAATGCATATATGCATGTATGCATGTATGTACATATGTATGAATATATGTGTATGTATTTATGTGTATATCCATCTATATATGTATGTAAATAGCTATAATATAAAATATAATAAACATGATTTGCATCTCGTTTAAAATAGTAAGTCAAATAATAATGTTCTTTTTCGTAAAGTAAGTAAACCAAATAGATTACTCCAGAAATGTTTTTCTCCGTGACCAGGAAAATGACATTAATCTGCATTAATCTGATTAGTTTTTAGTATTATTAGATCCTCATCAAAAGACGAACACATATCTTCTATCCACAAGCTATTTACAGAGTTTCTTTTAATGCCAAGAAGACAAAATACATGACCTTCTATCTGAATGAAAACCACCTGCCAATTTGGCACTCAACTCCAGAAGGTTATTGACTTCAAGTATCTTGACTTTCTGGCACGTAACAGAAGGCTTAGAATACCTGTAACAGAAGGCTTAGAATACCTGGAACAGAAGGCTTAGAATACCTGGAACAGCATCTAGTGATCAACTATTTCGAAATTATTAAGGCTTGCCTTCTTCTGAGCATGTGTAGTTTAGGTTTCTATGGTGACGAAATCTGGTGTATGAAGAAGAAATTTCAAGATTATCCTGATTGTACACATACCAGGCTTATTCTGAAGGCTCAAAACATCTTATAAACATGGCATAAACATAAGGTCAAAGAAATTTATAGACACATCCACTCCTCTCTACTAATTTTGCTCAATGTAGGGTAGAGTTTGTTGAGTATACTGCTATCGAGCAGCACAACAAGTCATACCACATGTTATATTTTAAACACTTCTGCAACGTTATACAGGACAAAGAACACTTAAGTATATTGATGCTAGCGGCATAGATGTACAACATGAAATTCAGTCCTACCGAATCGAATCGAGTGCAGACATTCCTGGTGCTGCTTTGTGAAACGCATTTTGGTAGCGAACGTTTGAAGAAAAATTCAAAGTGAATATGATCTCTATAATTGGCATAATAGACCATGCACTAGCAATCTGGGAGAAAGTCTAATGCGACTAGTCAGGTCTATTTTCTACCAACGGGAAGATAAAAAGCTATAGTGTAACTACATTTACGCTACACAACAAGATTACCTTCTATGTTTATTAACAACGGCAACAAGAAAACTATGAGAAAAACAACAGCAACAAAGACACTCAGTAATAACTACATTTTCCCCTCACTTTTCCTCTAAAATTTTATTTGAATTTATGTGTTTTGTATATACATACATATTTAATTAATAAATTCAATAATGGGATAAAAATCTTTTACAAGAATTTTATGAGGAAGCTAGTGTGTAAAAAATTCATAAGGAAATTTTCTATTCTCAAGAATATAATTATTCGTTTATATTTATATAAGGGCATTTCTACAGAATAATGCCACACACCAGACTTCCCAAATAAACACATTTTAGTACCGAATTCGAGGAAAAGCAACTCTAAAAAAAAACAACCTTTTTTAAAAAAAAAAAACTCAACTATGTATCGACCGATTTCACGATTACCAGAATGAAATCTCGTTTTCGCTCGTCAGCATAGTATAGTACCAATGTATACAAATAAACAAAATCCTCACCTTACCAAAACGAACACCTTATGTATCCGACAAAGCAAACGGAATGATGTTTATCCCTATACATCTCTGCAAAAAAAAGCTAAGATCAAAGACATTTCTTTCATCTTTTAAAACACACTAGGACACCATATGTCTTTACTGGAAATGGATTTGCTTTTCTTCATCATACTATATATTACTGTTGCTGTTGTTGGTTGTGTTCGTGTTGATGATAGAATAAAACATGCACACACACACACACTCACACACACACAAACACACACACACACATTCAAATACATACATACATCTACTCACATTATGTGCATTATATATACAAGTGTGTATGCGTGTTCATGTATGATTGTAACATGGTGATGGTTTTTCAAATCGTTAACTGTATAGTTTGGTCTTAACTAAAACGCAAATTGTTAACAATTTAAAACTACGTAATGCGATTTCTGGAAGCACGAAATCCGTAACCTGAGGTAGCCGTAAAACACGTGTTGCCTGTATATGAACCCCCCCTCTCTCTCTCTCTCTCTCTCTCTCTCATTCTTTCACTCTGTCTATATGTATGCATCAGCATTTATTCGTAAATGTTTATATGTATTCGCAAATATGTGTTTCCATATATACACAGAATTACAAATATAGATACGCACACAGCAAAACATAATCTCTGTACAATCATGTAATTAAATGTTTTTCTTCCATAGTTTTGCAAATTTACATACTGGTGCGAGTGCTTCTACTGAAACATAACCTTTTAGGCCGCTATGCACACAGTACATCTATAGACGTAGCAAATATAAACGCTGTATAAACACGAACGCAAGTAACCTCAACAGCATATACATACCGTAACTCTGTGATACAAGTTAATTATGAAGTCGTTCCCAGATATCCGCAAACGTGCACGCATAAACGAGCACCCCACCCATACACACACAGACACATTCGCATATCCGTAGCTCGCATAGTAACACGTAAGCCATACTCAAACAAATAAATGCTGCATGGCATCCTTCAATGATGATACATTTCTCACACGAGCTCAGAACCGGTCACTAACAGTTATCGATATGAACTGTTAAATCTCATCATATCGTTTTCTATTTAAGCTGTTCTCTAGGTGTAGAGAGACTATTTAATATGTCATTAAGTCACATACCTTAGCACAGATGTTTGCTATTGTTAGCTCACTGATATTGTAATAAGTGACTAATTTTTAAAATGCAATTAAAAACAAATTTAAACTTCAGATTTAAAAATCACATTATTCCGCATTCCAATTCAATGTGTCATACAATGTGTAATACTACTGCTTTTTAATATCCAATTGTTACAAAGCAGATAAGATCAGGCATAATTTGATCCAGTACGTAAGAAATTGTACAGTAATTAAGAAACAACTGTATTATGGAAGAGTCATGTTACCATTAAGTAACGCACTAAAACTATTACTGTTGTATTTTTATCATTATTCACGTTGTCCATTATGAAGTGTCAAAAATGATCGTCACACATCTGTAACCACATCACTGACACAATTTTACCGTGCCTGTTAAAAATCAATGGATTGGCCAGCTTCTATAATATTTGGAGTTTTATATTTCATCTGAACAACACCAATTACACAACTCGCTTTTTATTTTGAATTCTGCTTTGATTTCTTCAATGGAAAACAGTAATGTCCTTCACATGTACTCTTCATTCTTCTGCTGTTCATCTTAAGTGTCACTGTGTGATGAGAAGACCAGTCAATGATAACACTTTCAAACTGAACGTCTCTTGAGACAGCTTTACTTGAGTGTTGTTCCGCTGAAAACTCCAGTTTCAACTCATTTAGTGAACCACTCTTTAGTTATACAATGTTTTTGCGACTTAGAACGGTGAGCTGTACCTACACATGCAACTAATTGACAAAAAGATAGACTGAATCATAGAGTATAACAGTGATAATCAAGTACAGCTCTTATGGTTAATAATCCAAAACCAACGATCTCTCCTTCGGATGGCATCCTATACACTGCTGAGTAGGTGAGCTGCAACGCTAAAGATCTATCATTCAACAGTGTTGATAAGTTCAGCTGTAGCACAAAACGTTTGTCATTCAACAAATATAACTTTGACGAATTGCTTAAAACCTCTACGCATGATAACTTACCGAATCAGATTTTTTGTAAACACTTTTGAAATTAACTTTTAATTATGCATAATTATGTCTCTTTAGTTGCATTATTCATTGGTTAAGAAGTTCGTTCCGCAAAATATCATTATCTATAAATTCGAATCAGTCCTATGAGTGCATTTAGTAGACGGAAATTGTATCGAAACCAATTGGCCGGGTAGATTATAGCTGTTATTCAAAGGTACAATTCTGTCTCGCTATGCTACGCTTATTTTACCTGAGACTTAGGGCTATGGAATACTCAGTCACTTAAACATTGATTCAATATGAGGAAATTCATTTGATCGAATGATTTCAGCGTAAATAATCGAAACATATAGAAATCCCTCTAGTTCTGTGGAATAAGAATCAGTTACTCTGCGAACACTGCTGAAGCTTCAGAGACAAAGTATATGACAAGAGAAGTCTAGTATTTTAGAAAATTCTAAGAAATTTCAAATAATTGAATTGAATCAAAGATGTATATGTTTACCTCTGTAAGGATTACTGCAACTAATACGTTTGTTTCTATTACCTTTCAAGAGACACCACCATACACCACATCTTTTGTTTATGTTTCCTGTTCACAGTAGCACCACCGGTTGTATATATACACCCTTGTTGCTTTGTGCCAAATTAAATAGAAAGTATATTTCCTGATTTCCTTTATTATCTTTGGTATTTCTCTTGTGAAAATTACAAACATATTTCTTTGCATTTCAGCCAGATGAACGGTGAGTATGTTCAAACTCAGACTTTCTAGTGGCTGTGAAAAAAAAATGAAAAAAATTTAAGAAGTCTTAAGTGATAAACAGCAACACAGTTGCAATGGTTGGTAGAAGAACTCTTAACAAACCATTAATCACAATTGATTATTCTAATAAATTTGAAGTTGTGCCTAGACGGTGATTTTCTCCGGGTGGACGTTATGGAAACACAAATCAAATTACGACTGCTACAGACAATGATGGTTCTTACAAACTCAGGTGAAATTGACTTGTTAAGAAAAGTGAAGAAGTTTTATGTTTAAAACCCTAAATAAGAGACAATAGTAGGAATTAATCAAATCCGGGAATTAGCTAGTGCGATAGTTATGTGTTCCATCATGCTGGCTACAAGTTAGACGCATGAACTAAGCGAAAAGTGTTGGCATTGAAGATTAGAATAGAAGTGTACTAGTGAAATTTGTATGACCAATTGGCAATTGACGAATGAGAGGTGGCATTTATTGGCAATCTGGTGCTGTGGCTCTTTGACAGGTAGAAAGAAAGAGGAAATAGAGAACTGAGAGAAGCGAAGAGTAGGTTCATTAGCTTTAGGTTCGTTAGCTTCAAGTATCTCCGCATTCTGCCGTGGCAGTGACGATAGTAGGAAAATATTTTAGAAGAAGAGTTTGGAAACCTCTTTTCTACCTTCTGTAAGCTATCGTTAAATAAGAGCTGCTTTTCGTCATCGTGAAGTATCTAACAAATGTAATGACGTGTATTGGAACATCAATATAAGCCCGTATTTGGTTGCTGTTACCCTTGATAACGTTCTTCCATGGTCTGAGGTGTTTTGGAAGCTCTCTTCTTGTTCATCATTTACATCTCCAAGGTTTTCAGGAAATTGATCGACGGGACTATGAAGGAAATGGAGTTTAATGTTCATGTTGCACCCAAGATCGTGGAAAACCGTTTTGAAATAGTCAAAAAAGCATTCAAAAGAGATTTTTAGAAAGTGCACATTGAAGAATGTAACCCTAAATATACTGTATGAAGAGGAGATTAACGTCATCGTTGAACTCCCTAGAAAGATCAGTGACATCTCCCTTAAACCCTATTTTATTTAACATCATATAACAAACGGGCATACTGAACGGTATTAGATCCTTTATATCTGTAGGAAGCCTTTAGATAGTTACATGACTGCTTGGTAAAGCAGTGACATGTTTCTCTAATCATACCTAAGCATCTTACAAAATCACTCACTATATCTGAAAGGAGCCAGTAGGTAGTTAAATGACCAGCTAGAAATAGTAGTCAAATCATCAGACTTTTAGAAGAACGGATAAATTGACTGATGTAGATGTCAACACAGTATATCTGAACAATCATTGACTAGTCAGGACATCAAAGTATTTCATGACTGGCCACCTCTGTCGAAGTCGAAAAAAAAGAATTGTTGATTTGTTGACTGACCACATACAATTCTTTGTAAGAGGACTGTAAATGGTCTCACATTTTGCTAAAATAGCAGAAAAATCTCCCTAAAACCACACCCAACTACTGTTAAATAATATGGACAACCTGTACAATATTGTCCAAGGTAAACTTATTCATATCTAAAGAGGCTTGAATGCCTTTTTCCTTATGTGTTCAGTTTCAAGTGACCTAGGGCTAACCAACACCAACAACAACCACATCACTGATAACAACAATATATTTAGCGCAATTTACATTTGTTTTGTATGGGCCATAGATGATAGAGTGGAGCAGCAACTCTGCTGGAAATGAACTCATTATTGCTGCAAGGGATTGAAAGATGATGTCAAGGGAGTCACTAAAACTTTGTTGTTTTTTCATGTTCATCGCATCACATAAAGCCACTTTTCTCCTAGTTGATTTCTCTTTTTTCCCTTCACTTTTTTTTTTGTAGTGCAGCGGGGTGGTGTGAAAGAGAGGGAAGTTCTTATACGACACTGCTAAGAACTCTCACAATTATCAATATTTCTCTGTTTTGTTCTTTTCGATTTATTTTCCTTTTATTCAGTTCTTTTGCAGTCATATATATTTATTTACATTTATACTATTTATTTAATACATTTTGTATTTGTTTATTTTATTTATCTAATTTCATTCTTTCCTGGCGGCAACCTATTATGTTAGATTGGCAAGCAATTAGACAAACTCTGAGGATTTGTCGACAGGAGATTTATGCTAGCAGGAGAAAGAATCTGAGAGATAGAAAGGGGGGAAAGATGTGTAATGTGTGAACGTATGCCAGTGTATCTACTTACACATATACATACATGGATATGTGTGTGTTTGTATGCATGCCTGTGTATATGTGTGTTTGTAGAGTGATATTTTGGCATGTGTGTGCTTCTGTATATGTTTTGCTTTTTGTACATGAGTGCGCACATATATATATCTCTGTGCGTTTGTGTGTGTGTATAAGAGAGAAACAAGCCGAAAAAATAAGAGAAAATAAGACAGTGAGAAATATATGGTAATGCTAACATGAATCTTTCTCTATCACTATCTCTCCAGCTTTTTCATACACAAGTGCGCGCACACAGACAAAACACGGGCACACAAATACATATATGTATGTATATATATATATGTATGTATGTATGCACACACACATATAAACACATTTGTGTGTGTCTATCTATCTATCTATCTATCTATCTATCTATCTATCTATCTATCTATCTATCTATCTATCTCTCTCTCTCTCTCTATATATATATATATATATATATATATATACATACATAATATATATATATATATATATATATATATATATATATATACACACACGTGAAGAAATGTAAATATGCGTGCACGCGCGCATGTGTATGTGTGTATCAGCAGATAATATAAAGAAAGCCTTCGTAATTCTACCTTTATATTTTTATATTTAATTTATTATCAATATAAACGTTATGTATTCTGTAGTTATACCTCGTTGTAAACGCTAATTGCCATCGCTTGATGCAATGGAGATGGAGAGGGTTCGTTGAGTCTATACGCATGCGTTTAAATCGTTTTTCATGGATAAATTTATTAACTTTATCGGTTTAACTGTTGCAGCAAAAATTATTTTTTTAATATTTTCTTATGAGTATTAATTAAGAATGAATTAAGAAAATTCTGTTCCAATGTAGGTGAATCTTCTTAATCCAACGCCATATTCATTTGGTGACATATATCTGTCCAAGCAACTAATAACGCATATGTATGTTAATTGAAATTCACATGATTTATTTGTTCACTGTTTTAATTTTGATTCTTCTCGGTTAGGTATAGATTACAGGTTTTGTGCAATTAGGTATAAGTATTAACTGACCCTAGTAGCCGCTTCATAATTTTATATAATATGTTACTGTTTTAGAAATAACAAACGTTCGTTACGAAGTTACTGATGAATCGTTTCTGTAAACCTACGAAAGTGTAATAAACTCGGTGGTACCGGAGCTTAAATTCATTTGTTGTTTATTCGGCACAAGCTGTGGTGTTCTTATTATTGTTAAATTTGATTGTGGCTGACTTAGTATCTAATTTTGCAAAAGAGTTATCTTTAGCAAGCGTTTAGTTTATTTGAATGGAAATTGTACTTTACGACGGTGATGTTTTTTTGATTTTTAATGATTCAAACTATTCATACTGATAATGTATGATAACATATTAGCCAAGTGCATACGTGTTGAATAACTAATTCTGAATATTTTATATTCTTTTGCTCAGGACACAGATGAAATCTTATAAAACAGAAAAATATTTTCCATTTGAGGTATTGACATTGATTATGACGGATTAAACTGCGTAACATTTCTTTTGTGCCTCCACTTACTAGGCTGTGCATGATTTTAATATTTAACGTTTTCTTTAAACTACTAGCTGTTACTACCTTATTTACTACTCAACAAAGACAATTTTTTGTGTAAATGTGGAAGACAGCAATGACATTCTTGACTAAACAAAGTACATTTTGCTTTAGAGGTCTTTAATTACTGTTTTATGGAGCCGTGCTCATAAATCTAAGCACAAAGATGATTCATAGCCTTTTACATACATACATACATACTTACATACATACATACATACATACATACATACGTACATACATTCATACATACATACATACATACATACGAGGTGGTACTAAAAGGTTCTCGGACTAGTTCTATAGCACGCCAGCAGATAGCAGCACATGGTTGCGCGCGTAGTAAGAGCTAGCAATAATCTTCATGGCGCAGTGTTCCGAGCGTCATGGCTGGGATTACTTCACAAGTTGTGAAATATGTTTAATGATCATGTGTATGCTGCAGACTGCGATTTTGTCATGGACAGGAACAAAGAACCAACGTAAAATTTTACGTTAAACTTGCGAAGTCTGCTACAGAGTCATTGAGCATGTTTTGGCAAGCTTACAGCGATGAGACAAAGGGTTGTACGCAATGTTTCGAGTAGTTCGAGCGCTCCAAAAGCGGTGAAACATCCCTAAAAGACCTACCACAAGCGTGACTCCGGAAATGTGGTATTGTGCATCAAGAATTGGTATCACTGAGCCAGACTGTCAATCTAGAGTTCTACAGCTACGTTTTGAGGGAGGGCATTCAGCCAAAGCGACCGGATCAGTGGAACGTGAAGAGCTGGATTCTTCACCGAGTTCTCCTCACTCGTCAGTTTATCGCCCAAAACAACACAGTATCGCTTCCACACACATTCGTCAGGTTTAGCACCTGTGAACTTCCATCTCTTCCCCAAGATAAAAATGTATCTTAAAGGTCGCCGTTTTAACACCGTTGTCGAGATCCGGAGCGAGTTGCAGAAGGTCATCGACTCCTTTACGGAAAATGAATTTCAAGCCGGATTCCAAAAGTTGCACGAATGATGGGACCGTTGTATTGTTGCGTAAGGTGACTACTTCGAAGGAGATTATGTTAAAGTAGGTAAATAAATTATCTTTTGTTAAGCATGAATGGTCCAGGAACCACTTGATACCACCTTGTATACTCATGTGTGTGTGTGTGTGTGTGTGTGTGTGTGTGTGTGTGTGTGTTTGTGTTTGTGTGTGTGTGTGTGTGTGTGTGTCTGTGTGTAAGCGCAGGAATGACTGTGTGGTAAGACGCTTGCTTCCCTTTGCTACCGCGCATGCGTTATTGTCAGTGTTTGTTGAAGCACTGAAAGTAGTAGCCACGCTAGTTTGTAGCGTGGCGAATTAAGTGAAACTCAACTGCAAGGTAAGACTTTTTGTATTTCGGGTCCAATGGGGGCTTGTTGTTTGTTGTAATATTTTTGTACAAGCAAGGAGTCCTTACTGGATTCTGTACTCTGGTCTGCCTGCAGTTGGGCAAAATTTGTTCATTTTAAGTGAATAGTTTTTTTCACTTAAATGTGAGAATTATTGTGTTGGGGGCGTATCTCGCCTCCAAAATAGTTGAACTTATTCACCAATTTTTGTGAAATTTGTGGAAACCCGTACCAGTCACTGTGTTCCGGTTTCGGTTTGGATTACCTGGATTACCTAGTGACCGGAGAATTTGTGTAAGCATTTTGTCAACTTTAAGTGAATAGTTTTTCTCAATTAATTGTGAGAATTTTTTGGGCGGCGTATCTCACCTCCAAAAATACTTGAACTTCACCAATTTTTGTGAAATTTGTCGAAGTGGTGTTCCAGTCGTTGTGTCCCGGTTTCGATTTGGATTATCAACAGGCCTGGATTACCTAGTGGCCGGAGAATTTGTGTAAGCTGTGTTCTTTGAACTGTTGAATTGTTTTCTTTCTTTCTTTCATCTACCTTTTTGTGACTTTCTTTTTCTGAACTGTTTTCTTTTTTTTTTTCCTTTGTTTTTTGTTGTGACTTTCCTTTTTCGGAATTTTTTCTTCAACTGTTTTCTGTCTTTTTCTTCCTTCTTTATTTTGAAGAAATAGTGTGGGAAATTAACCCACCCAAAGAATGGGTGACTGATTTGGAAAGGAGGACGGTGGTTCTAAGGACTTATTCAAAGTCCTTGGATACCATTGTCCCCTTTCCGAGGTCAGAAATAGAAAAGGAGCTGGCGGAGCACATGCCGGAGATAAATGATATCGCCAGGGGTTCCAGATATGCAACTATATGGTTGCTGTTTGGAGCTCCGGAGACGGCATGTAAATTCGCCAGCCAGCCCCTGGAAGGGGAAAAAGTTTTGTTTCTCCCCTCATATTGTGGGAGAAAATGTAAGCAGGCATTCGTATGCGGGTTGCCACCGGGTATAAAAGAGAGTTGGTTGGTCGAAACAATCCAAAGAGGACTTGGTGGCACTAAAAATACTAAATTGTTAAACGTAAAATTGTTGCCAACTGTTGACTGGGTCGGGGCTAAGGCCATATTAACTTTGTGGACCCAGTTAGACGATGACAGCCTGGTCTTTCCAGACTACTTGACCATGCCAGGATCTAGGTATCGTGTGATCCTGGAGGGACGAGCCCCATGTGTCACGGATGCATGGAGCCTGGCGATTTGAAGAAGGATCGTCGCCTGGACGCGAAAGTGTCTCAGGAGCAGATAACCATCAAAAGAGTAGTCCTGCTCTGCAGGAAAAAAGAAAATAAGGAGGTGGTAGCCCCAACAGGAAGAGGTAAAAAGAGAAAGGTGGGCATTAATAGTAGCCCGCCGAAACCTCAAACAAATGTAGAGTTGGAAGAGGGATTGAGTCCCCCAGGTAAACCGGAGGACTCTTCCTCTCTCACCGGAAAAAATAAAAAGAGAAAAAGGAAAAGGTACCAGTGGATGTTGAACCATCGCCGGTGGGTATTGTGCCGCCGATGGTGGAAGGATCTATCTTTTACCGGAGGAAGAAGAAACGTTGGTCTTCTTCTATAGAGGGGGAGAGTAAAAAAAGGTATTAGAAAAATATCCTAAAGGAGAACCATGGCCTGCATGCAGGATCCCGAATGGCCTCCAGAGATAGCTGTGGAGGCCACAACATGGGGCGTAGCGCAGGAGCTACTTGACATCAGAGAAATGTGTTACTTGGAGCTGGGCGAAGCCGACACGACACTCAAGGTTAGCGAAAATCGGTCACAGGGATAAGGAGGGTTATACATGAAAGGCGAAAAAGCCTCAGTGATATATACCAAGAACAATATGAACATTTGTAAGAGGCTTGTTGCCTCATATATGAGAACAATGTTTTCGGGGGTCAGCAATCGGAGGGCGTTGCTGTTTCCCCCCATTTATTCATTATTATCACCTTCTTTACACATGCCATAATGTCTTTGTCCAGCCCGCAGCTTCTTTCTTTTCTTTTTCTTTCCTTCTATGTTAGGCCTTATGACCAATTTCAATGAAATAAAGAAGCTTCCTTCCCAACCTCATAGTTCCGGGTTCAGTCTCACTGCGAGGCACGTTGGGAAAATGTCTTCTACTGTAGCCTCGGGCCAACCAAAGCCTTGTGAATGGATTTTGTAGACGGAAACTGAAAGAAGCCCGTCGTATATATATATCTCCGTGTGTGTGTGTGTGTGTGTGTGTGTGTGTGTGTGTGTTTATGTATCTGTGTTTGTCCCCTTATCATCGCTTGCCAACCGATATTGGTGTGTTTACGTCCTCGTAAGTTATCGGTTCGGCAAAGGGACCGTTAGAATGAGTACTAGGCATAGAAAGAACAAGTCTTGAGATCGATTTGTTCGGCTAACAGTGGTACTCCAGCGTCGCCGCAGTCAAATGACTGAAACAAGTAAAAGACTAAAAGAATATATATATACATATATATACATAGGCATAGGAGTGGCTGTGTGGTAAGTAGCTTGCTTGCCAACCACATGGTTCCAGGTTCAGTCCCACTGCGTGGTACCTTGGACAAGTGTCTTCTACTATACCCTCGGGCCGACCAAACACTTGTGAGTGGATTTGGTAGACAGAAACTGAAAGAAACCGGTCGTATATATATAAATATATATATGTGTGAATGTGTGAATGTGTGTGTGTGTGTGTGTGTTTGTGTGTGTGTGTGTATTTGTACCCCTACATCGCTTGACAACCGATGCTGGTGTGTTTACGTCCCCGTAAGTTAGCGGTTCGGCAAAAGACATCGAGAGAATAAGTAGAGTGGTAACTACTAGGGTAGGGTAGCTAATTGCTTATTGTGATCATTCGTCTTTTGGCTTCCTGTAGCTTTGCTCTCTTTTACAAACCCAGTGAACATACATATATTTCTGATTTCAAAGAAATTTGAACAATAGATAAGAGACCCAAGTTAGAAAAGTTCCCAACAATTCAGCTTCTCTGGTTGACTTTAAGATTCCTACTCTCAAAGGGACCTTAACTCCCACATTTTATAGCTCCATGAGGTCCATTTTTCAGGAGCAAAATCCTTTCTATACGTTCCATAACATCTGAATTTTGGAATCTGGGCATAAAGATGAGTAGTATGGGATAAATGTGTCATGATTAGAATTTTTGTTGGGGTGTATAAAGAGGGAAAGGACCCTCATTAAAATTCTTCATCTGCAGTTTTGATGAAATTCGAACTATAGGTATTCCAGTTCATTCATTCCATGTGACACGGGCAACGCCGGGTATCTCTGCTAGTGTATATATATATATATATATATATATATATATATATATATGTGTGTGTGTGTGTGTGTGTGTGTGTGTGTGTGTGTGTGTGCGTGTTTGTTTGTGTATGAGTGTGTGTACGTGTGTTTATGCCAGACAAAAATCAACAACAATTAAAACAATTCCAGATGAACTCTCGAGATCAAAAGTAGGTCATTTATAGATCTGTTGAGAAACATTTATGATAAAGAAATATGTACATTTATCCAGCTCGATATTGTTGATTTCACTCCTTCTATGACTAAACTTATACCTTGAAAATTCCTATAATGTGTCACATTACCCCACAATAACAAATGAACTCAAAATCCTTCACTAATATACTAATAGCCATTAAAATTTTAAACACAAAAAATATTTAATTTAAAAAAAAAATCCATATAAGACTACCTATAATGCAATTGCTTTTTCTGGTCGAAATATCAGTTATCCATTCAGCCACAATTAAAAATATAGATTTCGCCTGAGAATAACTCAATATTGACTTTATATAAAATGACTTCTACTTGAAAAATAGTAAATTTTCCGGAATAATTATTAATAAAGATGCATACAAGTTAATTATTTCCCCTTCAATGCCATTTTATATAAAATTGATATATATATATATATATATATATATATATATATATATATATATATATATATATATATATATATATCGATACACACACGCACTTATACATATGTACGTATGTATTCGCATTATTCATCACAAAACCATTGAAACACGTTAACTTGACCACCACATATCGCCACAACTACGTCAAGCAATGGCAATCATCGTTTACAGGTATGTTTATACTTATTACTATATTTACGTACATTCACTGGTGAACTGTGCGATTGCAAAGCTTGTAACTGTAAACTGAATATGTAGTTTACAGCTTTCAATAATCCCAAACGACTTAGTACTCTGAAAATAAGCCTTATCTTTGCTTTAAATTTTGTATGTGTGAACGTGCATTTGCGCGCACACGTACACACACACACACGCCCACACACGTACATGCGCACAAACGCACACACGCACGCACGCACACACACATGCACATAGATGTCGCAATGTATGAATTGTAGAACATATACAAGTGTATTTTTATACAGCGCACAAAAATTATCTGATAAGTCGACGCTTGGCCTAGAGTGGAAAATTATGGTTATTATTAGGAAAAGTGACAAATTATTCGAGTTTCACCCGGTAGCCTGAATTAGACCATTGCTATGCAAACATGCTTGTTGGTTACATTGAGACAGTCCAACCACAGAACTCTATTGTGGGTACATCAATGATTGTATAGGTGCCATCCTTCAAACACCCAAGAACAACTCACCATTTTTATCGAATTCACTTTCTTCCTGCCAGCCCTTAACTTCACTTACACCATCTCCTACTCACCCCATTTCCTTGTCTTTCAATTTCATTGACATCTCTGTTATCATTGGCCGCCTAAACCTCTCCTTCGTGTTTTCAATAAACCAACAAGCTCCTACTCTTTCTTGTATTTTGACTACCAAAACCGCTCCAAATTTTTCATCTCCTACTCATAATTCTTAAGCTTCCACCGCCTCTGTAGCCATGATTACGAGTTCGAGACCACGTAGCTTCTGATGACCCTCTTATATGTGTGTCGTGGTTACTACTAACAATTGTAAATGATGTTCTCCTCTGTGCCATAACATTGATTGAATATGCGCCTGCACTATGCGTACCATCGCTACGTTCAATTGTTTCCCCTTCCCTCTCACCTAACATCCAGATACCTTACCTTTACAACAGGCCGTCTTGCACAATTTCCGCCTCCACTCAAACATCGCTACTTTCCCCATATACCATGAACGTCTCATTCTCTCCTTCAAACAGACTTCTAAATTGCGTGACCAGTTGGTCTGTGGCTCCTGGGCCTAATGAATGCTCCTTGGGCCTAATGAATGCTCCTTACTTATTACTGACCATTTCACATTTGCCTCTAGAAATGTAAGCTATGGTCTTAGATAACAATTTTGTGGCCTCTTATATGCTGGGAAAACCGGCCGATGTTAGTGAATCGTACTACTGAGCATTTACGAGATATCTTAAACAATACTACATTGCGAGCATGACTTTGTCCAACTCAAGCGCACGCACTATTTCCTACTTGTCAGTCTGTGGTATTACTTCAAGCCGTGGCTTCTCTGCTTCTTGATAGCATGAAGAACAACGCCTGATTTTCCAGTTTGGCAACTCTCCTAATACGTGTGTGAATAGCCTTGTCTCCTTTACATTAATGCATCATATAGCAGTGCAATCCACCCTACTACAATACACACCAACAAAACGCGCCTTACCTAAACACATCTCAAAGACCTCATAGAGTAATCTTAAATTTACACATCACATAGGCTCAACATAACACAGTCACACACATACACGCACACACGCATACGCGCGCGCGCGCGCGCACACACACACACACACACACACACAAACTTGCATTTAGATATAACTACTTACTTGATATGCACACACATAATGATACATAATCCATGTCATCTTATATACAAAAAAATACCTTCAAACAATTACCTTTTACATTCATTTTCACCATATCTCGCAACATTCAAACACATGCACACAATCATCCCTCGTTTACCATACATAAGTTCAATACATCCAAACCGCTCCATAAATTTATTACACCTCTCATATTTGCAAGCATTACCATTAGTGTGCATACGGATGTGTGACTATATATGTATGTATTTGCGTATGGATGTGTGAATTTATGTGATTGTATGTATATATGAGTATATTCACATATATGTATATTTGCATTCATATTGTATTGCAGGACTCACTGTTGCTTAAATAGGTAAACAAATTTTATATTGTTATATTGCAATTTACCATATACATATGACAATTTTGTGGCACATCACCGTGCACAAACACAACGATGTTTTGAGATCCCTTCCTCGCCATTTTCATTCTCTTCCCCAATCGTTCTTTTCCTTCTTTTTTCTCTTTCTCCCTCTCTCTTCCCTCTTTGCTCGTCTCTCACTCTCTCCCACTCTTACATCTTTGTTCGCCTCTCTCTTTCTCTCTCTTTCTCGCCCTCTGTCCCTTTCTCTTTTTCCTAATTACGACCAGTATGATCCAGATTTTGTGTCCAGTATCCCACTCTCCATTTTCCTTTTTACACTAAGCTTGCAATATCACCGAATGCCATAAACTTGTTATCTTTTCTAAATCGTTTTCTCTTACTTTTCTTGTTTCTTTTCCTTTCCTTCTCTATGATTCAGGGTTTAACATGAAAGATCAGATACTTTTCTATTCCTTTCATTGATCTGTTTTCATTGTTGCTTCATTTCACATTTCTACATGTTTTTCGCAACTAATTTCATAAATATGTACTTGCTTCTTACCTCATTCCTTAATCGTGTCACCAATCTATCTATCTATCTATCTATCTATCTATCTATTTGTCTGTTAGTCTGTGTCTCTGTCTGTCTGTCTTGCTATATATATATATATATATATATATATATATATCAATTTAAATTAAATTAATACAAAAGAATTTGAAAAAGGAAGTAGATAAAAACAAAATAAATAGAATAAATTAAATTAAATCAAATTAAACGAGCGTGAATAAACATGGGATACTGATAATGCAGGTACCATGCACATTTACACACACACTAAACATAGACACACACAGAGATATACGCATGCGCAAATAAAGACACATACAACAGGAATACAAAATGGCAGATCATTAGGAAGGAGAGACCCAAGAAAAGAAAGAAGAAAGCAAAGGACCACTGATGAGGTCACAGAAGTGTGACGAAAGGACTCTGGCCGAAATACAATTAATATGAAATAAAGTTGAAGCAAATGAACACCAAATATATAATGCGTGTGTTTTCATTGGCTAAATTGGAAACATGACCATCCCAAATATAACAATATATATATGTAAATATAAATATTTATATATATATATCACGTGTGAGAGTAACTTTTTACGGGAACAATATATACACTGATTGATATAAACACACTGCATGTGTGTATATACACGCGAACATACATATATATGTGCATATGTGTATATGTGTGTATGTAAATATGTATGCATGTATATATGTCCACATGCGCGAGCGCACAGATAAAGCTGATGCTGTGGCGTGGGTAACAGAATTCAGAGTATACTTTGGTGCTTATTTTTGTAAGAAAATTATTAGGAAGGTATATACATTATATATAACTAATTAATACATGCTGTAATTAATGATATTGATAATTACTTTATGATAATGAGTCGAATATTAAATGCAACTAATTATGTTAGGTCTTTTTGAAGGGAATAAAAAGGAGAGAAGCTGGCTTGTTTGCTTGTGTGGTATTTATATAAAATATTCAAAGATTAAAACATTAAAAATTAACGTTTATATAAATACCTTTTCATCAAATGCACTTCAAATACAAATACGTTACACAAAGACATCACAACCTCATACATCTAGAACTATATACGTCGCTTTTGATACACCTTCCCATAAATTATAGATCAAAAGTACATTCGAAGAAACCTTTAATACACTGTACCGCTCGTGTGATAGAGTGAACGTTCACTATACTAGCCTTTCCCCTTTTTATTCTCCCGCTAAAAACACCGTCAGTTACTCTATATAAAGATAAACATTATAATTATTTGCATTTAAAATTCGCTTTATCATCATAAAGTAATTGCCAATATCAAGGATAATATGTTTTAATTAATCGTATATCACGTATAATCTTTCTTCCTAATAATTCTCTCACAAAATTAATTACCCAAATCCTACTCTGCCTGTAATTAGACAAAATATCACTGATATATATAACTGATGTTAATATATTAATTACTACAGCGATAACTGTATCTGCCACCCACTTAACGGAAACAAATGCAGGTGTAAACATATAAACATAATTCTATCAAAATACAGTTGTAAGCATAACTGTTTATAAAATATTACCGGGTGACTATTCCTTTACTTATAAAGACAAAAACCTACTTTGGAACGCATAAAAAAGGTTTCCATTCTTTCCAATTTAGCCAATGAAAATTCTGATACCTCAGCACTGCAACACGGGCACAAGATGATAAGGTTAACAAGCCATCCAGTTCAACCCAGTAAACTGACCAATGGATACATCACCTGGAATTCATGAACTTGTTCTCTAGAGGTGCGGTATGCCATTACACTTTTTAAATTTTATTTTACATGGACACGTGTTCGTTAGATATGGAAATGTTTCCCAGCAGATGATCACTGTCATATTTTACAGAGGTCTGACGTCGGTCTGAGGATCTATGTATGATTTTTGTTTTGTGGTTGATACTCTTTCAGTTCATTGATAACTCTTTCACTTCATTGACATCTTGGGATTTTTATGACATCAAATTTGTAGTTAGTGACAACCTCTACGGCCAGATAAAATGAAATCATGAAAATAAAACAAATCATAATCAGGAGCAAGTTCGCACAAGATTTTTCCCTCTATTTCACGAAAACTTCCGAAACTGCATTCCAATGTAGGTTCCACCGAACACACATTAGTAATTAAATCACAAAACCTGTTCCTTTCAATCAGTAAAATCCCCGACCCTTTGTCTATGTCCGATTTCAGATGCCTACACTACATTCTCCATTGCTTTGAAGAGTAACATTCCTCTACACTATTCGGTTACCTGTCCTTTACCATCAAGGATACCTATCAGTCGTTCTCTGTGATTTCCTTTCTCACAATTCTCCTCACTCCGCTTATACCATCGTTATCACATGATCCCTCAGCAACAGTTAGTATCACCGTCGTTGTATATACCTGATCGATATACAAACACTCCAAACTCTTTCTAACTTTCAAACCTACCTTTTATTAAACTACAACCGTCTCTGCCCCTGCTGTCCAACCACTGCTTCACTATGGTCGCATGCTGAGGATTCCTCATGTGAAAAATCAAAAGTAGAAAAAATAGTTATAACAACGTTTGAAAAGGAAAACTCTGTATTATGGAAAAGAGGTAATGAGACAAGTATTATGTTCTAGCGGTTTAGTGGAGCTGCATAAATTGTCAGTAAGTTATAAGAAGTCAAACCATTCTAATTGTGGCTCAAGAATTAGTGGACTGCGTAAAGTACCAAACAGTTATTTTCACTGTTCAAGAAATAACACGTCATTGCCTGTACTTGTGATTAAATAGCGATAACTGTTTGCTTATCATATTTTGAGGTCAAAGAAAAGTGCTTACTGAAATGTGGATGAGTCTCTTAATAACTTAAACGAGATGTTAACGGGATATCTCACTAAGATGGTTTATAATTATGGCAGACGCCGTACATCGTAGTTCCCGTTGAACCCGAAGACGATTGCTTTAAAACCAAGGAAGTACCGCTGTTAAATAACAGAGTTATATGAGAAATTCAAGGATCTTCTTGTGGCTGCTTCACTTGCTAGAGATAGCATTCAAGACACCCTCAAATCATAATCTTATTGCCTTAAAATAAGAGAGAAATATTGGACAATGTAGCCTCAAATACATACTCTATATCTGAAAAAATAAGATGATTTCCATGACGGCCTACTCAGTCATGGAAATCGACAATATTAAAAATATCTATAAAAACATCTTCCGGTTGGAAAGTATGAAGCTGTGACAGGCAAATTTGAGGTAATTGTAAGTTAAGTTGTTTTACTTCTAATACAGTGTAACCACCGCGGCACCATATACAACCAAACCAAACATACTTTCGGTGAAGGATTGATCTCTTTATTGACTGTTAATTTCTAAATTAAAGCGAAAAAGTGAGAGAGACTTCACAATCAAAAATTTTTAAATATCTTAGTCTACTGTAACCAAATTTCGGTGAATATTGATATGATTAAACTTTAAACAGAGAATGTATAGTTTAAGTTGGGTTTCAGAGCAAAGTCCAGTTTTGACGTGACACGATAAGCTAACTATTATAAATACGATTGTAATTAATAGCTAATTACATATCAAAATGATGATAATTGGGTTATTTCACCTGTAAATAATAATACAAAACTTAATACTATTTTTGTAATATAACTTTTGCCGAGTTGAAAGCGACATAACATTATAAACGTTATGGTATCATATGTAAGCCTATTTATAGTTAATACATATCACTTGTATATTTATTTTCAAGTGTGTTCACTGAATGTGTTTCAATTAACATTATACTGACTGCGGCGGTGTGTGTGTGTGTGTGTGTGTGTGTGTGTGTGTGTGTGTGTGTGTGTGTGTGTGTGTGCATGTGTGTGTGTGCATGTGTGTGTGTGCATGTGTGTGTACGCTTGTGTGTGTGTGTGTGTGTGTGATTGTTCTTAGCAACTTCCCTCACCCTCATCCTCTCACCCCAATGTGCTGCTGCTGTCCTAAGACCCGAAAATTTGGTACACTTCCTGTATCTCTCTGTAATTGTGTGTTCGCCACGGTGTTGCCATTGTGGTAGTTGTTGTTGTTATTGCCACCGTTGTCACCACCGCTGCTGCTGTCGCTGCTATTCGTGTCGTTGATATTGTTGTGGCCGTCCGTGGAATTTCTTTTGTATGTATGTGTGTGTGTGTGTGTGTGTATGGGTTCGTGTGTGTGTGTGTATGGGTTCGTGTGCATGTTGTTTGTAACCATGTTCTTTATATGGATTTATTTATTTATTTATTTTATCTATCTCCATTTCTTATATTTATCATAGGTGTGTGACAAATGTATTTATTCATTTATAATTTATTTATCTACCTCTGTTTCTTATATGTATCACAAGTAAGTGCATATATGTCTATTGTGTGTGTATTACCCTGTGTATATCTGAGTATTATTTACGATTGTTTTCTCTTCTCTTCACTTCTGTCTTTAGTCATGTGGTGTGGTGTGGTGTGGTGGTGGGTGTTACTGTTCTATTCGTGTTTTCTACTGAAGTCCAGTCTGTCTACTGCTATGTGTGTAGTCTCTGTGATCTGTCTAAGTGTCGTGCCAGTTCTATGCGTCGATAATACTTTAACTTCTATGCTATCAATCGAGTCTCCATGTTCTGCCTGAGCACGTTGGTAGAGCACTGATGAGCTTTTCTCTTCATTTAGCTATCACCAATGTTCACCTATACGCTCTCCTATGCTGCGAGCAGTCTCTTCAATGTAGATAGTTGTCATATTTCTGCACCGTCTTTCAGACAAAAGCAAAAAAAAAAAATAAAACATGCAACATCCCTGTCAAATATGATATGGACATTGAAAGAAAGTAGAATAAGCAACGCCCAGACAGAATGGAAGATAATTGCTAAAGCCAAACATACAGAGGACAGAGTACCAAATGTGAACTATGTATTACTGAAAGATTAAGCATTATGCAATCGATAAATAACATTCTAAACATTAGAGATGAGACCTTCTCTCCCTGCATACACAAACAATAAAACTCTGTGTGTTCGTTTACGAACACTTGTGTGTTTGCTGTCTGTGGTCGGCGCGTTCGCTTCACCACAGCAGTGAAGTTTTTTCTGGCGTTTTGCCAGAAACCATTGGAGTACCTTTGTGAAGAGCCCTGGAATTAAATATCTTACACGGACGGGGTAATAAAAGACTGATAAAAAAAATGTTTGTGCATTATTTGTCAAAATTGTTTTAGTTTCCCGACCAGATAAAGCGGTTTTTACCGATGGGCATATACTATCTAGGATGAGAATGTCTAGAATATCTTTAATGAAATAGCTATGATTAGGGAGAGATAAAGAAAAAAAAAAAAATAAGCGTGTATGAGATAGAAAAAGAAGTGTTTAAATCAATGAAAGAGGGTTCAAATGAAAGTTATTTTGGAGAGATATATAATTAAGGGACTGAGCAATTTGATATAAAATTTAGTATAAATTTTATTAGAAACATGGTTAAATCATAATAGCACACAATATAATAGAGAAATATAGAAATTAACAATCAACAATCAAAAATTAACAAGTATTCAAAGATATAAAATAGGTAATAAAAGATGTATAATTATTAAAGTAGAAACTTCCATTACTACGCAAGAAAGAGAAGACGAAAAAACAAATGTTATATGAAAGAAAAGATATTTTGCAGCAAGTTAATGACATGGAAGATGAAATTCCTTTAAAAAAAAAATGATGTAAGTTGCGGTACTATAATTATAGATGCACCAAAGATGAAAAGTAATAACAGTTAGAAATGAAATGAAATGTGTATAATTGTACATACATTTATATACTCCTGTAATATTCATACACTAGGTGAATGGAATTTTGAATAAGTTTAATTAATGTGATGTGTGCATCGAATTAACAAGAAAGTGATTCTAAATTGCATCCCAAAATTTCAGGTACCTCCGTGCTACACGAATGACAATTATCGCCACCTTTTGTATATTAGTACAGTTTGTATTAAATTCCACGCAATAGATTGGTTAATATCTTTGTCTTTCAAGTCCCAGATTCATTTTGCTAAAGATGTATTATGTACCTTTCTTCCATTGTTAGAAGAATTTAAGTGGTTATTCAACCTTTCGGCGCTGTGGCACTGGTATAACCTTTCCAAATGTCTAGAGTAAACATTTATATACTATATACTTTCGGAGGCACTGGTTATCCAAAGAACAATTAAATCTGTTCCTGAAGTTACACAAACGAACAGGTTTTCTAGATAGTGAGGAAACATTACCGTATGTTACTAAATTATTACGAAATATTTCCATTAGATTGAAAAGTATCATTAAGAGGGACACTAGATATGCACAAACTGGCAAAATCTTTATTACTAATTACGTATTTACTAATATTGACTAATTTCCTGCTGTTCAAAGCGGCTTTATTTTCTATTATATAAGAAATAGTAGAATAATACAATTTAATTGTGTGCCTATTAAATAGATTAAGCGATTTACTAGGATGGTAAAGCTTATCAAATTCTCCGAAAAATATAGTAGGCTGGTTCGTGGTTACCTGTTTTCCGAAGAGGGCCTAAAACCACAGAATAGTTAGCTTATATAATATATTCGTTTCTTATTTATATTGCGGTGTGTGATATAACCCAATTTTGAATTAGGGTTTTCTTCATTATTAAATTAGGTAAGGCCACTCCACATGTTAGCGTTTCTATGCGTACTTGCTTGAGTGTGTGTAAAACCTTAACTTTGGGTGCAATCGTGACTTTTTCTCGCATGGTACTAATGCACGAATTTGGTGGAGAACAAAAGTTTTATGCTTACATACATACAAATCATATCCATTCAGTCACTGGATATAATAAATTTATAAAGCCTCGATGTTTTTGATTTTTAATAGTCACATGCAGTGAAACATGACCGCATCAACTTTTCGATTACTTTTCTAGCCTAGACATAAATGTATTACAAATTACCTTTCTAGCCTAATACATGAATGTATTACAAATAAAGTCCCAGAATTCCAAGTCTTCTCACTTTATCTTTATTCAAGCAATACCACAATCATAATACGGATATATTTACACAAAGATGCAAACCGTGACTGAAATAACGTCAATAAGTCACACAAACACTAACCCACGGGCAATAAAGGAGCCTAACAAAATGTAATGACTATATATAAACAATTTCCTGTCCACTATACCATATGATAAATTACATTTAGAGGGAATTGATTGTTTGGGACAGTCACTAGACATGGTCATCCAACAGTGTCAGCCTTGACTTACAGTGCAAATAATATTTTGGTCACATGACACTAACGTACGGACGCAGTGGGAAACTTTAAAAGTTTCTTAGCCTAATCACGTGGTCATCCTCTGCCAATTAAATTTCATGCTCAACAGATACTAATTTGCGACATGTTCTCTCCGTAAAAATAGGATAGGTTTCGAACATCATTCAGAATCAAGAGAGTTGTAGCATATCCCCACAACTTC
>NC_142935.1:81960261-81962761 GCF_046866305.1 Octopus bimaculoides
CACCGTTCAGAAAGCAATTGGAATATTCACAGTGACAACATGAACAAAACCGGTAACAAATAACCAAGAGAACTAAAGTTGTACATAAAGCGACAAAAAAATATTTTAGGAGTATGTGTTGTTTGTCTGGAGCTCGTGCAGAAGGGTCAAAGAACGGATGGAATGACTTTTCCTATTTTGTTAGGTCTTTCAATGTCCTGAATATTTGGAAATACTCCCAAGACTGAATCTGCTTTCTGGTCCTTCCGTACCCTACAACATAAAGTAGTGGTCAAGGACTTGTTTTGATTCAATCGATGACTAATGCCCTACAACTACTATTCTTGTGTTTGGCAGAATTGGTAGTGACCGTTAAAATAGCAGAATTGGCAGTGACTGTTAAAATAGCAGAAATGGCAGTGACTGACAGAATGCTGGAAGTGCAGTGTTTAGTTATAATAAAGCAGAATAGGGAGAGTTTGCATTTCATCGTTTCAAAGTCATTAAAATAAATACCAGTTAACTGTTTGGGTTCATCAAATCAATGATTCTCCTCCCCAAATAGAAGGCCTTGTATTTAGTGAGTGGGGGGAAGTTGTACATACACACATACACACATACATACATACATACATGCATATATATACATGTATACACACACACACACACACACATATGTATGCACATACATGTATGTAAGTATGTATATATATGTATATGTGCTATGGGGCGTGGGTGAGGTGTGTACGTACAATGAAAATCACTTCTTACAATCACGCATAGTGTTATCAACTAGTTGTTATCAACATTAGGTCACGTTTATATTTACGTGATGTTATCAGAAATGGTTTGTCCTAACGTAAATAATAATAATAATGATATCAGAAATGGTTTGTCCTAACGTAAATACACTTAGCGGTTTCTATTGCATGTATATGATTCTGTGGGTGATACAATAACCCTAGTATCTAATGGAGGTCCCTTTCCAGTTCACAGCTTCTATTGCCCTGCACTGACCAACAGAACTAGTCCTTCCTTCAAAGGCGTCACTCACTGGATGTTTTTCTTGTTTTTGCAATCCATAAGCAACAGGTGAACTTCGTGAATCTCACCGGTGGGATTGCTAGAAATATGGTCATTGCCCTTTCTTCCAAATCGAGCAAGTATTGTATATATTGTATATATTGTATATATTGTATATATATTATACATATACATCTATGTATATATGTCTGTATGCATGTTATACATGTGTGTGTGTGCGTGTGTGTGTGCACATACACAATACAAACTCACGCACTCACTATGAATACATTCATGCATTACATCAACTGGGTAGTTATGAGAATGGTAATGCAAGCTAGCAAGTGTTTGTCTGTGAGAATGGTGAGTGTGTGAGAATGGTGAGTGTGTGAGAATGGAAGCAACACAAAGCTAGCAAGCAAGATAGATAGATAGATAGATAGATAGATAGATAGATAGATAGATAGATAGATAGATAGATAGATAGATAGATGGTCTGCGAAAGAAAGAAACAAAGAAAGAAACAAAGAAAGAAACAAAGAAAGAAACAAAGAAAGAAACAAAGAAACAAAGAAAGAAACACAGAAAGAAAGAAAGAAATAGAAGTGGCGAAACAGAAGTGGGAGAGAAGGAGTGAAAGTGACAAGTGAACGGAGTTATGTGGGGTTGTGTGAAAGTGCATTAGGGTCAGAAGACACGGAGGGGAGTAAGAATTTCAAAAGCACGAAAAGTGGAATAGGACTGTAGTTTCTGTCGCTTGTAAGCAATTGGAAGGCACCCCAGTGCCAATGTGTCTGTCTGTACGGTTAGTAGCAGTTGTATCTGGTAACTCTGCCATTACTGAAACACTCATTCACACACACACTCACATGCGCACACTACTACCACTACTACCACTACTACTACTACTACTACTGCTGCTGCTGCTGCTGCTGCTGCTGCTGCTGCTGCTGCTGCTGTTCCCATTACAAGGGATAATTGCCTTAAGGACGGCAGCTACTCCACGTTCTATTTAGCTTCACTCGTTTCTCACGAGAGTGCAGTGGAAACGCTACTAGCTTTACATACGCGCACACACGCAGACGACACACACGCGTACAATCACACACACACAGACACACACATACAGACACACAGACACACACACAGACACACACAAACACATACTCACACACACATACAAACAAGCACGCACGAGTACACAGAAGCACATATACTTGTGCAGTCATACATACTTGTATGAATTGATTCCGATGACTATTCTATCGAACACCGGAGCAACGTCCATATTGTAAATGGCTGGCCATTCTACAGGCTGTTCTACCCTAAAATTATATTCCTAGGTACAACTTGTGTGAAAATACTGGGGTTTTTTTTTTCATTTAAAGGGTCAGTTCATCTAAATGGGATTCTACATAATTTCCCGTCTACCCAATCAATGTCGCTAACGAAGCTATGATAGAAGCGATTTGGCACTCAAATTTGGAGAGTGTGAGAG
>NC_142935.1:81967761-81975261 GCF_046866305.1 Octopus bimaculoides
ATGAAGCATAAACATTTTTTCTCGTTGATATTAAAACGTTGTAATTAGTGCACTGAATTTTAATTAGGTTTCCTTATAGTTTTGGGGGTCTGTTGGCATACGCTGGGAATGACTATATATGCGTGTCTTTATTGGGGGCCCTGCCTGTAGCCACGAATTTATGTGCTGATAAATATACATGCATGCTACATATTTATATACATATGTATGTATGTATATATATATATATATACATATATATATATACACACTTATATATATTATATGCATACATACATAAGCATAAATGCATATATTTTGCAAATAGGTATATGTATATATGTACATATATTCATAAATATATGTTATAAATATATATATATATATATATATATATATATATATATATATATACGTATATATATATGTGTGTGTGTGTGCGTGTGCGTGTGTGTGCTAGTATATACGTATATAGAAACACACGCATACGCACACACATATATGTATATATCTGAAGTGATGTGTGTGTGTGCCTCATTCTGCTTGTGTATACATGGCAATATCTGTATGTGTATGTACTAGTGCCTGTGTCAATGAGCGTGCATTTCTCAGTTTATGTGTGTGTGTTTGTGTGTGAGTGTGTAACTATGCTAAAAATGTCCCGCAACGTTGCTAACATGCGTTCATACCGATCATAGATAAGGTTGATAATACATATAAAGGATACGATGAGTGTGTTATGCTTTATTTGTACACTCACACGCACAGATATACACACACATACGCACACACAAATGTGTAGACATACATACATTGCTTATACATATATGTGTGTATGTGCGTGGTATTCCTCTTGTACTAAGCATGTTGTACACTATCACAAACATACATGCGCACATTCTCTCTCTTTGTATACATATGTACATATATACGGTTATACACATATATGCATGCATATAGATTTCATACACCCACACACACATACACACGCATATTTATATATGGATATCTGTATATGAATATATGCGATTGGCTATGTGTGCAGGTATATGTATATATATATATGCATTAGATTATATATGTATACTCACACACACATTCATACACAATACAGAAATAGATAGATCAGTGGATCTACGAATGATGTATAATAATAATTGTGTATACCTACACGTATATGGACGTTTACATGCGTTAGGTATTTTACATACATATGTACGTGTGTGTGTGTGTGTGTGTATGTATGTATGTATGTATAGATAGATAGATAGATAGATAGATAGATAGATAGATAGATAGATAGATAGACAGAGAGAGAGAGAGCGATAGATGCCTTTCTCATCGTTCATTCTCTCTCTGTCTTCACTTTCTCTCTCTCTCTCTCTCTCTCTCTCTCTCTCTCTCAGCATCTTCTTCCTCACTCTCCTTTTCTTTCTTCTTTGCAATCGTTTGCACATAAGAATCCATCTGGTCGATATAGATATTATAATTAGTCTGTATTTCTACTATAGCACTATATTCCGATACCGCCACATAACTATCAATATATTTTACTTGGGAAGGATTTTATTATTAATGTATCCTTGTAATGCCCCGCTTCCTTCTCCGTTGCGACAAATGAAGAAATAATAATTATCATTATTATCATTATTATTATTATTATTATTATTATTATTATTATTACCGCTCTCGACGAAATGCTCAGCGCTATTTCACCCGTCGCTACCTTATGAGTTCAAACTCCGCCGAGGTCGACTTTGCCTTTCATCCTTTCGGGGTTGATAAATTAACTACCAGTGAGACACTGAAGTCGATTTAATCGTCTAGCCCCCTTCTCCATAATTTCAGGCCTTGTGACTTTAGTAGAAAGGATTATTATTATAATTATTATTGTTAGGGAATTTTTATAATGTCTTATCGAAATATATTTAACAAAATTTATATGACATGTATGGATATATATGTATGTATGCATGCATATATGTATATGCATATACACACACACCTATATGTATGTATATATATGTATATATGTATATCCATCTATCTATCTATCTATCTATCTATCTATCTATCTATCTGTCTGTCTGTCTGTCTGTCTGTCCATGTATATATATATATATATATATATATATATATATATATATATATTATTTTGTTTAAAAGAGTTCCAACACTGTCTGTTTTTTATGTTTTATTTATATTCCTGCAGAACTAATGTGGGGTATAGAATATGGAATATACAATATATAATATAATATACAATATACAATATAAAATAAAATAAAATAAAAATGGATGGCACCATGAAAGAAAGTATTGAATGTAGATGAAATATTGAGTGTTCAATATAAAGGATCAAATATATAAATATATAAATATAAATATATAAAGGCGACTCGAGTTTCAGGGCTATTTCCCTTCGTCATGGCCGGTATGACAGACTTTAACATATATATATATATCCCGAAATGTGTTTTTGTAATGCTGCAGTAACTCCGACAATGTTTAAAATATTTGTTGATATACATTCTAAATGTATGTTTACACCCATCTATACGCACACGCACACATGTATGTGCCTGTGTACGGATGTATAATGAGGAAATCTAAGCTACATAGCGATATATAACAGAGAAATCAACTTTTTCTTCTCCCTGTCATAATAATCATCAGCTAAAGCAGGCATGTATTCCCACAAGCCGGCTCCTCGTTCGTACTGCTTGCTTTTCGAACAACTACCAACACTTGTGTGTGTGTGTGTGTGTGTGTGTGTGTGTGTGTGTGTGTGTGTGTGTTGCTTGTACTTGCCTTCTTTTGCATCCGAGCAAGGCTGACAAAATTTCAATATGGCGTCTGCTATGTTATTTCTGGTAGTATAGTATCATCAGCCGACAATCGTTTCGGCAAGATAATAAAACGGCTTTCCTAGTTTCCAAGCATGCATTACAGCTGAGTTAGAGATAGCTACGTGTGTGTGTGTGTGTGAACAAATATCTCTGCAAATAACACACTTGAAACCTATTAATAAAACACGTGGCTAAAAGATCTAGATTATAACATTCATATTAAATATATCTCTCTCAATCTTCTACACACACACACACATACACACACACACTTACACATTTATAAATTCTTCCAATAGTTTTTAATAGTAAATCTACCGTTCATGCACAGAGGAAGAGAGAGGGGAGAGGGAGTGAGAGGAAGCGAACTAATTTTCTCTGTTAATGAATGTAGTTGTTCATATTGCTATGTAGGAGGCAAGTTCATAGTTTCCCGTTACAACTCTTCTCCTGCAACCGTATATCGTCGGTGTTTTCCTATTGTTATTCGACATTGATATATTATTGTAGTGGGATGAGCAGTAAAACGCATAGTAATAAGAGTTTTAGACAAGCATCTCGGTTGATTTGTTCAGATTCATCATATTAATATTTCTTCTTAGTCCCTTATGAGGTAAACATCCGTTTATACCATCTATACCATTCTCATCACTTGGCCAGTATCATATTTTAATCCCGTGTCTGTCAAACGCTGACATATTGCCATGGTAACGATGCTTAGAATGAAGTACATGTGGAGGCAGTGTGTGTGTGTGTGTGTGTGTGTGTGTGTGTGTGTGTGTGTGTGTGTGTGTGTGTGTGTGTGTGATATGAGGCTTTGAATATAGTTCAGTATTGTGGGCGTTATACAGACACTAGATATACGTGTGATAGTGTGATTATATTGATATTTCTAAAATAGTTTCTTCTGAAATATAATACACAATTATTCAGCTAATTACTGATAAACTAACATTTTAATGATCCCTATCTCACATATTGTTCCTGCTATTAAAACACTGCTAAAGTCCTCACACACACGCATTCAAACACACACACACATACACACACACACACATACTTTCTTATAGACAGAGCCAAAACATATGGTAGCTTTTCTTTTCATTTTCAAGACTCAAGTCTACCATCTATTTTGTGTCTAATCGATTCAATCGATTAACCTCCTTTCCCAGATGTCAGGCTTTGAGCCTTATTATTATAACTGTTATTATTATCATCATTGTTGTTGTTGTTGTTGTTGTTGTTGTTGTTGTTGTTGTTATTATTTGTATTTTTATTGATATAATCATGAGAGCTTCCAGTAAAATGCCTTTCCAATATTTACGGTTCTTTTGGGCTTAATTCATGTCGAATACAACTTTGCCTTTTACACCCTCACCCACGTATGGAATAAAGTACCAGTCAAGTACTAACCCCTCCCTTAAAACTACTGGTCTTCTACCAGAATCTTAAACTATTATTATTATTATTATTATTATTATTATTATTATTATTATTATTATTATTATTACTATCATAATTATTATTGTTATTATTATTACAGTAATAATAATAATTTTATGATATAAATTTACATGTAATGACGGTCATATATGAAAGGAAAATACGTATTTTGAACGAAAGGTAAACTCTACCATATTGTCCACAACATAGTTGATTTTACACGTAACACAGTCATGTAAAAATATTTAACTTGGATATAATTCTCTTTCCTCTGTCTATACCTGTTATCATTATTATTCCTAATTTAATATTACTGTAGTTACTGCTACGTTTTCTAATATTATTCTACTAATTTGTTATTCTACTAGCCCACTATTGTTGCTACTATAACTGTTGAACATTAATAATTGTTTGTATCTATATATCCGTCCCCACAATAACCGTTCAGAAATGTGATATTTTACTAACCACTATCTGCTATGTTGGGAGACTGTTAACTACTTGATCTACGCAATATTGTCTTTTAACGTGTCAGTAACGGACGAGGACGTTCCTGTGTCGACTACCATCTCACCTTATTCAGCCTTTTTTCAACTTTAGAAAAAAATATATAAATATTTTGAAGGTAAGATATATAAAAACCATCAGAAACCTAGAAACACGTGTGCATATTCACAAACATACATGCAAGCCTTACATACATTTGTACATGCATGCATACGCATATACATACATGCATACATTTAATGTACGCATATATGCAAATAGATTTACAGAAAAAAGGAAACGGTAATAGCTTTGTGTGTGTATGTGTGTGTGTATGAGTGTGTTTATGTGTGTGTGTAAATATATGTGTAGATATGTGTGTATGTGTGAGTAGATATATGTGATATGTGTATGTGTGTGTGTGCGAGTGTATAAATAGATAGATATAAATATACATTTAAATGTATGTATACATGTGTACGTATGTATGAGTGCATGTGTGTGCGTGTGCGTGTAAATATATATATATATATATATATGTATAGTGCTCCAGCATGACCGCAGCCGCATGGCTGAAACGAATAGAAGAATACATATATATATATATACACACACACACATATGCATGTATGCATACATACATACATACATACATACATACATACATACATACATACATATACATACAGACATATACATTATGTGTGTACACCTTCCTAAACATGAGTATACAACTGTAATTACCTTTCATCTTAGAACCAGGTTAAGCACAGCTAAAAATCACGCACAAAACCAAATTTCCCAGCCTCCAAGTCTATCCCAACATTAAACAAATCTATTCTTTATTTCATTTCACTCAGTATCAACATCTCACCTACTAGCATAATCTCTCTGCCGTATATTATCATCTCACTTCTATCATTATTCTATCGAATATTATCATTTCACCTTGTATGGTTATGAATTTGCTGTACAGTCGATAATTTTATGAAAATAGTTTCTCATTTTGTCTGCAATATGGTAGAGTTTACAGGTAACAGTGTCGTATACATGCCTTATTTATGTAGGTACTAACTTTCTTTGACATGTTTGCTGATTCGTTGCAGCATTGGACAAATACCTTCCGGTATTTCTTCCAACTCCGTACGTTCTGAGTTTCAAATCTCACCAAGATCAACTCTACCTTTCATGTAGCGAGATCAATAAATTTTACCAGTTAACTATTGGAGTCGATGGTAGTAACTAATCCCCAACCTTAAATTGCAGGCCTTATACTTATATAAGAAACAATTTATTATTATCATTATTATTATTATTATTATTATTATTATTATTATTATTATTATTATGGCGCGACGAGGTAGCAGATTCGTTAGCACGCTGGACGAAATGCTTAGCGGTATTTCGTCCGTCGCTACGTCCTAAGTTCAAATTCCGCCGAAGTCCACTTTGCCTTTCATCCTTTCGGGGTCGATAAATTAAGTACCAGTTGAGTACGGGTCGATGTAATCGACTGTCCCCCTCCTCCAAATTTCAGGCCTTGTGCCTATCGCAGAAAGAATTGTTATTATTGTTGTTGCTGTCAGGTGTTTCACTCACTATTTTAATAATTAATTTTCTATTAAATACATTTTCTGCTTCGTTTTTTCAACCTTTGTGTAACGTTATCTGTCTGCTTGAATTAGTGAAAGCTGGAGACAGGTGGTCGATTAAGGGAAGAAAACCTTAAAAATCGATACCGTATTTTCCATTGAGGAGACTCGAAATACGAAGTACTGCGAGCTCAACATGTGTTAGTGCAGAGATACCTAACTGCTCGTTCCACCAGCTAATCACATAAAGAGGAGCAATTTCAATGCCTATTGTTTAGTATCTGTTAGCTAATTATGAGATTTGCCTCCCAGCAGAACGATCGTCCGATCGATAGACTCGCCCTTGTAAAACATTCACTACAACCAACATTCATTTAGCTCTGATTTCCCCCTCACACATGTATGTATGTATGTATGTATGTATGTATGTATGTATGTATGTATGTATGTATATATGTATGTATGTATGCATGCATGTATGTATGTATGTATGTATGAATGCGTACATACATAAACACACACACACATACATACATACATACATACATACATACATACATACATATATATATATATATGTATACACATATAATTTATATGTTAACTAAATATAAAAATAAATGTATATATGCTCAAATATATGCATAACTATGAGTGAATATATGTGCATATATGTATTTATTTACTCCTTACAATATTTCTACTCGAGCGCAATCAACTAGAATTCTTTCGTTTTCTTTCTTCGTCTATTTTATGAGTTTTAATTACTTATAATTCGAGCTGGCAAATAGCCTTCAATTTGTTGGGCATATTAGCGAAACTTCATTGGAATCGCCGCTGGTGGCTTTTTTCTTTTTTCTTTTTTTTAACCTTAAATAGATTAAAATTAGGCCATGTATAAATCGAGTCTCTAGTAGGTCATTTAACCTGCTGGAAATAGCTAACAAATATACCCCTATCTTATAATAAACGAAAGGGCATTTTGTATAAGGAATCTTAGATATGTATGAAATAGTAGATGGGCACGGTTGTAACGCCTTTCATTATAGTTTTGTTGGACCAGTGCTTAGTTAACGTTAAACAACATCAACAACAGCAGCAGCAGCAACAACAACAACAACAAAAACAGCAACAGCAACAATAACAACAAC
>NC_142935.1:81980261-81995261 GCF_046866305.1 Octopus bimaculoides
CTATTATATCGACATCATAGACGTAAACCAATGTAAGTCACAGATTGTAAAAAAAAATTGATCAATGTCGAATAATGTAAAGTGTGTTCATGACAGAGGAATCCGTAACCTTGGTGATTTTAAATATAATCATCAGTAAATATATAAACCATGTCACCCGTTTATATGTGGGTAAGTCGCATAAACTATGGATGGGCACCCGATAGATCATTCTCGTGTTGGTATTGTATAGTATGAAGTTGATATATATATATATATATTTATATATATATATATATGCACATGCACACACACAATATATAATTCAATTCACGCACAGGCACACATATATGCATGTATGTGTGTATGTATGTATGTATGTATGCATGTATGTATGTATGCATGTATTTATTGCGGGCCTTGTGCCTAGAGTAGAAAAGAATGTTTGTGCGTGTGTGTATGTGTGTGTGTGTTTGTGTGTGTGTGTGTGTGTGTGTGTATGTTAGGCGGCATATATATATATATATATATATATATATATATATGTGTGTGTGTGTGTGTGTATTAATACTCGAACTGTTTTTTAACATTTTTATTATTCTCAAAGACTTTTGATAATCTTTTCCTAAAAAAGTGAAACCGGTTAAGTAAATAAATATTTTTTTTAAAATAAGTGCATTTTCAAACCTTCTTTCATATATATATATATATATATATATATATATATATATATATATATATATATATATATATATATGTATATATATGCATATGTGATATATATATATATATATATGCATATGTGATATATATATATATATATATATATATATATATATATATATATGTATATATATGCATATGTGATATATATGTATAGCTGTGCGTATGTATGTTTATGTATTTGTATGTCTTTGTGTATATGTCTGTATGTATCTATATATGCATATTCATATATGTATGCATATGTATGTGTCACTAAAGTGACTGAGGGCACTAGTCAACACCAGCCCTGTTAGAAATAAGAGTTAAAACAACTCATCACCACAGGAAGAACCTAAGGTGATGCGTCCTGCCCAACTCTTCGAAACGCCGGTGTTAAAATGAGGGTAGCTGATGAAGGAAAATGTTCCCTATGTGGCTTGTGTGTTTTCTATACTCTGGTTATTATTATTTTCTTGTCTACGTTTTGCTTGCAATGTCCTGTACCCAGATATGCACCTATATATACAGGTAGACGTAGGTATGCACATACCTGTACGTATATATGCATATACTCATTTATTATTTGTTATATATATATATATATAATTACGACTATGTATACATTCGCACGTGAGCGTATATTTTGTGTGTTAGTGTGCGTGCGTGTATATGTGTGCGCTCGCGCGTGTGCCTGTATGTCTGGACGCTAGCGCGTGTTTGTTCGTGTGTGTATGGGTGTACTCGTAGTGTACTCGTAGTATACTCATAGTGTTACAAGCATTATTTCAGTTACAGCTAGTATCGTTTTACTTTGATCATCAAAATTATCTTGATGGTAATTAATTAACAGACATCCCTTTTCCATGTACTTTTTAATATTATTTAATTCTCTAAGGTATTTCAGATAATTTCAAAATTAATTATTTGATTGATTCATTTTTGAAATGACTAATTAGAAGTCATTGAAGTCAAGTTGTACATGAAACATTTATAAGTGTTTCATGAATATAAAATAGAAGAATTTGCAAGACACACTTTATTGGCATTAGTTGCTATTTGTTGTTAATCAATCTGAAAGAAAACCTGAATATATTCACATATCACACAAGAAAACGTTTACAATTCCAAATTACGTTTTCTTATTCCCTTATTAACCGTTTTATTCCAGGTATTATCTGAATGAAATCTTTATATTGCATAATTTGGCAAAGAACATTTGACGGCTACTTAGCAATGTAAATAGTTTATGTTTTATTAATATAGCCTAATTAAACCTAAGTCTATGTTTCTTTAAATATTATATTTGTGAGGTTCATAAATTTAGTTTTAAGCTGTATTATTATTAGAAAGTTATATACCTGTTACTTTGGTTAGCAGAGACTCATCTTCAGGTTTGGTGACAAGTTTGCTCAAATATCAAGAATCTTTCTTTTGTATTCTTACAGAATACAGGATTGCACATTTCTACAGCTCGATAATGCATATCTCAATTCCAGTATCCTTTCGTCTTTTAGGTGGCCATTTGGATGTTGTACCAAATGCTCCAATTACCGCAGGAACAATTGTCACCTTTGTCTTCCACACTCGCTCCATCTCACTGGCAATTTCTCACTCTGGTGGTTTTGGTGGTGGTGGTGGTGGTGGTGGTGGTCTGTGTGTGTGTGTGTGTGTGTGTGTGTGTGTGTGTGTGTGTGTGTGTGTGTGTGTGTGTGTGTGTAGAATCAATACCAAACAATGTCGATCAATGTATAAATATTTATCATCCACTTACAGCTGAAAATCTCCAATATTCCAATAATTGTTAAAAAAATCCTATGAACCAGGAACCAGCAATATCCTACTAAAAAGTTATCTGGACAGGATCTAGGGGTGTCTGATAATCAATAGAATTTTAGTATTTTTTTTTTCTCACGACACTCATCAACTATGATATTTCTTGGTTTGGTAGTGAACCGTTATTCACGTGATCAATGCAGAGATGTGTATTCACATACATGTAACGAAATAACTTCAAATTAACAAATTTAAACATTTAATAAAACCCTGAATTCCACAGTTGTTGTTTCTGTTGTTTTAGCCCCTGGCTGATGACGGTCGAGCAGACAAATGATCAAAATCATTCCAGTCTTTGTTGGGATTATCTCAGATTACGTCGTTCAATGTATCCTTACCTTTTTATGAGGCGGTAGGTTGCTATTTAATGCTATTTCTCGCAGATCTGATATTTACATAGGTACACCCTTGTGTTCAACGATAGTCAATATTTACTTCAAACATATTTACAGAGAATAATCATTAGAGCTCGAGGCTCTCTAGAATATATAACACTTTAGTACGTTTTCTATAAAATTGTTATTTCTCAGCCTCACTCTTCATGATAGAGTAAAACATATCGACAACTGGCTGTTTTGTCTACAACACATATTAACTTCAAAATTTAGTAGCATATTTTAGAAACACTAAAATATAATCGTATTTATAGTCGTATTTATTGGTATTAAATTAAAACATTTCATTTCAGAGCCACAGTTAGGAACATTAAAAATTAAAAATTAAATATTGATTTCAAATTTTGGCACAAGGCTAGCAGTTTTGGTGGATAGTCCAAGTCGATTAAGCTGACCTCAGTGCTCAGCTAGTACTTATTTTATCGGCACCGAAAGGATGAATGGTAAAGTCAACTTTGGGGGAATTTGAAATCAGAATGTAGAAACGAGCGAAATGCCGCTAAATATCTTGCCTGATGCGTTAGGTTTAAATTAAATATCAACAAGTATAAAATAATCAGATGGAGCAAGTGAATCTATGGGGATGAAGAATTTCTTTACGCAATCATCTGTTTTCAGATTTGATTCTATTCCATCACACTTTAGGCAGATGTCTTCTAATGTTAGATTTAGGTCAACTTATACTTTGCAAGTAAAATTTGGAAGCTGTACAAATGTCGACTAGCCTATTAGATAATCGGAAGATTTAACAACATCACGTGGTCCCTTAGGTAGATTTACCAATATTCACACTGTTATTAGTATTCAAAGTCTCTGTAGTAAACTTGAATGTTCGACCCATAATTAGTTTTCTTTCTCTCTTGGGTGGAGGTGGTGCTAGTATTATAACTGCCATTCTACTATTTAATAAGTCGTATATTATAAAAGTAAACAAAGAAAAAAGATAGTAATGCCTTTGTTATGTAGTTATTAATACAGATAGATAAAAAGTAGGGCATTATTAGAATCATTAGTGTATAGGAAAATTATGCTTTGCAATATCCCTAAAAGTTTTCATCCTGAGTTGGAATCCCACTGAAGTCAACTTTACATTTCATCTACTCGGGGTTGATAGAATAAAGCACTCGTCAAACAGTGTTGAGAATTTAATTGATTAGTGCCATCTTTCTGCTAGAAACAATATCTACACGAACACCATAATTTTTATTGTTCTTTCTTAAACATTCCAAAATAAGTGAGTTCTTAGTTTAATCATCTTTCTTCAGGACTTAACGTTGAACTCAATTTTTCCAACTTTTTACCTTAACGGTAGCAACCATCCATGACTACCCGTTGCAATATCTATCAGCTACTGAAGTGATACTTACGGAAGTTGTCGCTGTTGATGATGTTTGTGTGTTTAGTTCTCAGCCACCCTTCATTGATCAAATACATTCTCGCTATGGCTATCTCGTCTTTTATGTGCCCATTTTTGTTGTTTTATTAATAAACATTGATGGAGAAGTTGGTAGGTAGTGTGAGCTATGTAGATTGTGGTCTAAATCAATTTCGGTCATCTGTAGATTTACAATAACAACCATTTCACTTGGTGTCGTGACAAACATCGTTGTATTGTCTTTCCTATTATAAAGATTATTGTTAAAGTAGACAATGGCGATGAATAAACCAACCAGTTCCTGAATGTGACTTGTTATCTTCACACGAGCTTTGAAAGTTATTTATACACGGAACGTATAGTGGCTTAGTTTTCATTGAAATAACCTAAAACAATCGCAACAAAAATAACCTTATCATATCAAAACTAGATAGGTTGTCGTCTTTTGTTTATGTTTTACACACATGAAAGGAATACGTATCTTGTTTGCCAAACAATAAATTATACATTACTTGTGATAATACATATCACAGTTGTTATTAAACGTAACAGAGAAACTTCATTTTCACGATTGACTTTACTACATGTAATTGTGGACTGTCTAGATAACAGCCCTTATAACATAATTTATTTATATTTCTGCTACATTTCTTAGAAATCTGACAATTGTCGATTTGAATACATGAATAACGTGAATAATTGAATTTTTTTTTTAAACACACGAGTCGCTGAATATTAATGTGTGTGTGTGTGTGTATGTATGTATATATATATATATATATATATATATATATATATATATATATATATGTATACACACACACACACACACACAAACAACGTGTTCGTTTATGTGCAACTATATCTGTGTATACATATTTGTGTGTGCACGCGTATATGTGTGTGTGTGTATTCCATTTATTATGCTTGTCTAACGTCTCAGGTTCAACTTAAGCACTTCTATGCAGTCTGTATCTTTCGTAAGAAAAATATAACTATACATATACAAAGTATGGGGGTTTAGTTCACAGGTGATCTAAACGATTAGGTACACTAGGTAATAATTATATATATAATTAATATTATCAAGGGCAATGAGAGATATATTAGAAATTTCTACTACCAGTGGACTAGCGTGTAAAATTTAGTCAATAGACTATATATTATTCATATAAATACAGTGTACATTTAAACACTTAAGAGGCATCCATCATATGGATTACTTGCACGCTGGAAAGAACAGTTAAATTCCATACCACTATTTAGGGATAAAAGTTCGAAGGGGATGAAAAATAAAAACATTTACCATCTAACACCTGGACCAATCATTTCAGACTTATTTTAGCAAATAAAATAATTTGCTAGGCGATCAATCTGGAGTAATAATTTGTAGTTTTGAAATCAGTAGTTCTTTGACTGCTATTTCTGAATTCTCAGTATGTTGGAGAAGCAGGTTACTGTCAATCCCTATATATTTATGATTATAAATTTTACCGAAAAAGGTTTTTTTCATACTGAGCTACACGGCAGAATCGTTAATTATTAATTTTATTACTAATTGATGATTCCCTGCCCTGCATATCTACATATATATATATGTATATATACATACATATATATATATATATATATATATATATATATATATATATATATATATATATATATACAGACAGACACATACACACAATTATTGCATTTTACTTGCCTTTTTTGCAAATAACAAATACAAATATAAATTCATAGGATTCAATAGAATTGCCTACAATTAATGCAATTTGAGTTGATGATATATTGTAGAGGAAAAAAAAAACTATTGAAATTTGATATATTCTGGAATGCTCGTCACACTTTTACAACAGCGTCAAGAAATGCAATGTATAAAGGGATTAAATAGTGAAATTGTACCAATACCGGATGTAGAAACATTTAAATATTTATATTATTTTGTATATCTTAATGCTAGAAAGAAAAACAGAAAGGTTTCCAAGGATTTCCTATGCCTTGACAGTTTCCGTTTGTAAATATCTTTTAAGCTTTCATAAAAAAAAATTAGCAAAGAATCAGATAAAACAATAAAGATGATTCTTTCTCCATATCACACTTTAGTGGGAATAGAATTAAATACTGACCTTATTGATCTGTATAGATTATTAAGGGTTCAAGATACACCCCAAGGCATGGCCGAGTGGTTAAGAAGTTCGTTTCGTTTTATGTATTTGTAGTGATTTATCACTCTGTAGCAAGCTGGCAGAATCATTAGCAATCATGGCAAAATGCTTAAAGGCATTTCGTACATCTTTACGTTCCGAGTTCAAATTCCACCGTGGTCGACTTTACCTTTCATACTTTCGGGCTCGATAAAATAAGTACAAGTTGAACACCGGAATCGATGTAATCGACTTAACCACTTCCACGAAATTTCTGGCCTTGTGCCAAAATTTGAAACCAATTTATCACTCTGTTTAGAGATTAACTTTACAGCAAGCACAGGAAACCGAGTTTGCAAGAACAGGAAGCCGAGGTTCAATTCCTGAGTGAAACAAAAGGAATAAGGTTAAGCAGGCAGGAAACTATCAGAAATATACCCACATGATCATACAGATAAGCTTATTCAGTTCTTAATATAATTTGCCGTTCATACAATGCAAGCAAGAAGGAAAATAAGCAGGAAAAAGAGACTGGGAAATTAAGGGACGTATGGAATAGAGAAAATGTCGTTGTTGGGTTTTGCCTACGGGTCTCTGTATCCTTAGCAAAGACTATCTTCGACTATTTTCCTGGCTGTGTTATGGGATTTTCTTCTGTCACTCATTCCCTTGTTGACTACTTCTAGTACACACGTGCGTGTGTGAGTGTGCATATATGTATATATATATATATATGTACGTATGTATATGTATGTATACAACAAGTATGCCATTACAGGGATTTACCAGTATCAATAGATATCGAATCTTATGTAAGACACGATACATATAGACAGAATTACATTCCTGAAAACTCATAAAAACTTTAATAAAATTATACACATTTTAAATTTACAACGTATTCACTTCTTTATTGAGTTGTGGACGGTTTGATTTTAATTTGTGAAATATACTGCATACATACATACATACATACATACATACGTACATACGGGTACATGCCCATATATGCAAACATACTCATAATATATAGACGTACACGCACATATGCATATACACTTACATATTATGTGTATACATATGTAGATGTATACACACGTGCACACACACACACACACACACACACACACACACATATACAAAAGAGTTAAGGGAAATAACTCAAATAGGTTCCTGTGATGAATCTGAATCTATATAATTTAAGTAGGTAATGATGTACAAAATGACGTACGGATTCAAATATTGCAAATAAATGGAGAGTTTCTATTTATAGAAAGAAAATTATATACCCGATCTTAATGTTGAGCAACTTCTAAAAATGAAGAGGGAGAGAGATACACACACACACAAAGACAGACAGACAGACAGAAAGATAGAGGGGAAAGTGTGATAGGGAGAGAGTGAGAGAGAGAGAGAGAGATTTCTTAAATTTTAATTACTCGAAATTATTCTCCTTTCGTCTTTAAAAGTTGCTGGCCATTACCTTTTTGTTTTTTTAATTTTTTAACAATTACGCTGTAAATTTCCAATCACTGAGAATTCTTTGAGCCTGCCATACAACGCCGTATGACCTACTTGTATTACATATATGTGAGTATTTATGGTTTTCTGTATCTGTGTGTTTGTATGTGTCTATATATATATAGTAGTATTGATGTTTGAAGTATGTGCTTGGCGTCAAATTTTAGTCCCTTATTTGCAGTGATATACATAGCTATAGCTCCTCATCTCATTCACTGAAACTAAATTCTAATGTTTGACAACAAGATTTACTTGTTTTCCATACAATACTTTACAAGGTCCTACATCTTGATAAACTGGTCCTGACACTATCTTTTAGCATCGTTCACTTCTACTCTGTGTATAAAGATCTTTTCTCCTGATACACCAGACATGAATAGCTTTCTTTGTCAGCGTCTAATTTTCCTTTGGATTTTCATTTATTTTATTGTCGTCATCATCGTCGTCGTCGTTGACGTCGTAGTCATCATCATCATCATCATAGCCATCGTCATAATCATCATAGTCATCGTCATGATCATCCTCTATTTTGCACCTGTTTTATTTTTCCCTCTTAGCTTTGATATGATGTTGATGGGTTATGTAAACCTCAAGTCTTTAGATAAAGTAAACATATCGCTTTTGGCAAAGCAATTATCTTGTTGATCAATAAAGTGAATTAACATATGAAGGATACAACAGAAAATGTGAGAACAGTATTACAGTAGAGCATGCATGCATGTGTGTGTGTGTGAGAGAGAGAGGGGGGAGGGACAGAAACGGAGGGGGAGATAGAGGGGTCATGAGAGGGGGAGATAGAGGGGTCATGAGAGGGGGAGAGAAGGAGAGAGAGATGAAGGGGGAGGGGGAGAGTGTGTATGTGTATGGTAGTGGTGGAGGGAGAGAGAAAAAGGGTTTGTGTTAATCTAAAGAGACAGCTCTAACTATCAAGATCATTATTATTGCCATACACCATTAAAGAACAGGCATTTCGTATTTACTGACATGTATGGCATTATAAAGACTAAGAGACATGGAACGTGTCTTTGCTCAATTATATCTATACCTTTTTATCGAAGCATAAGACCAATTTTTGAAAGTATTGTATATAGCTAATTGAATCTATCCTCGTATATTAATTACGCGTTTCTTATTACGAAACTCGGACTTGTTTCTGTCCTTGTTTATTATTGCTTAGCCTCGGGTCAGTTCTGACAAGCAGAGCTATAATCGAAAACATTCCAAAATTATATTGTCTAGTGTGTCCTCCTACATTTAAGACGGTGCGTTGCGATATGAGGGAATGTAACTGCTATTTCTAGGTAAAGCGTGTAGGATATTGGCAATTTAATTCGTCCAATTATACAGTATAGATAACAGAATACCATAATAGAATATAGGTAATTCAATCCATCCCAATATAGGGTAAGTAAAGGAATACAATGACAGAGTATAGAAAACCGAATCCGACCTTATGTAGAATATATAGCTCCTCATCTCATTCACTGAGTACCTTATGTAGAACACATGGTGTTCTTTTGACTACTGTAGAATAGAATGTAAAGCCGATCAAAGTAGCTCCTACAATCAAAACATAGAGGCTGTCTATGACACTAACTTCAGTAAGATTTGGTTTAACGATTAACTCTTTTTATCATCTCATGTTTTTCCTTATTCCAATATCATGAAACCTTCACTTAAAATGACTTAGTAGCTATATAGCAAAACTGTATAACTATGATAAACACTATGTACTTTACACTTTGTTTCATTTCTTGCATTCATTCCAAAGTTCCTTCTAATCCAAGTGTCAATTTTTTCACTATCTTCCTCATTATACAACCAACCAAAGTAATATTTAATATGGGAGATGTCGTATAGCAGAGAGTGCCGAATAAAATGACTTTCAGTATTTAATTACTTCATTTGTTTTGCTTCAAACATTGCCGCGATAGTCTATTTCTCCCCTAACCTATATATCTGTGGTTTTGTGTCAATATTAGAAATCGATAGCATATTTGTCAAGTAGTGATAGAAATAGCAGGACACAAGTGTAGTTCTCTAGAAAGCTAGTAGTTACTTTATAGAGGCAGTGATAAAGGGAATATTGATTTTGAAGATTGGCACAAGGCCACATAATGTGGGAGAGGAGTACAGTCGATCAAATCAACCTCAGTGCTTGACTGCTAGATATTTTATAAACCCCGAAGGATGTCGACTTCGGCAGAATATTAACTTAGATGGTAAAGAGACATAACTCAATATCGGATGGCATTATGCCCGCTACACTTCCAATCCCGCCATCTTATTACCCTACTAGGTCGGTTTATTTATAGCTGTACGTGGTTTATCATTAGATGTGTATATATTAAATATATGTAAGTACACGTCTCATTATTGCTTTTTGTCTACTTTGAGGCATTAAAGGTGTACATATATATTCAAGACTAAATCTTTCTTATGTATCAAATAATGGTCGAAGAAATGGAAAGTTTCGAACAAAGAGATTTTGTATGGCATATTTGATTCCCGGTAGATGTTTCACTTACTCCTGTATGTCCTGCAGAAAAAAGCATGACTCTTTCGACCTCCCATAGAGCGTACTCAGTGAAGTTACTGTAAGGTTACTCATCTCTAACCACAAAGGAAGATCAGTTTGTTGTTTATCACAGTGGTATGTTACATAAGTGTGTGAATGTGTGTAAGAGTGCGTATGTATGTGTATATGTAGTATATATGTACAGCCGTGTGCATATATGAATGTATTGGCATATCATTGTGTATGTATATATGTGTATGTGTATGCGCGTGTATGTGAGTGTTCATGTTGGAGGGTGGGGTTATTCAACTTAATATAGCTGAATATTATTTATAGATAATCGTTTACTTGCTCGTTTTTAAAGAAATAAAAAAAATCATCAGCAGAATAAAGTATCAAAACATTGACATAAATCAATATAAAATATTTTAACAAAATACAAATGATTTCCGTTAAGAGGATGATAATTTTTTTGTTTAAAAACCAAAGCTTATAAAATTAAATACTAAATACTTAAGCTCTTGTGCTGAAAAAAAAAAAAAAATTAGAAATATAAAAGCGACAAATTTGTTTATTAAATATCATTAGCTACGTACAAATGCTTGAAATAGTATTTCTATGTATATGTGTAAATGTGTGTGTGTGTGTGTGTGTGTGTGTACATGTGTGTGCGTGTGCGCGTCTGCTTGCAAATTCTATATTACAGTGTTTTGTCAAAGCCTTGCGGAAAATTTTAGTATCGTAATGATCAAGGAATATAATAGTTACATAAAGGTGCGAAATGTTTAAGTTCAAATCTGCAATCCAACTAAGTAGTCTGTGTCCTTACCACATGCAATAGTAGTAGTAGTAGTAGTAGTAGTAGTAGTAGTAGTAGTAGTAGTAGTAGTAGTAGTAGTAGCAGAAGTAGTAGTAGTAGTAGTAGTAGTAGTAGTAGTAGTAGTAGTAGCTGTAGTAGTAGTTGTCGTTGTTGTTGTTATTTAAATTGGTGATTTGGGAAGGAAGGACGCAACCCATGACCTTTGCAGTTCCTCCAAGACTGGTGAGATTGATGCCGTTATTGTTCCATTTAAACTGTTGTAGGCCAACATTAATAAAAAAGAATAAAATAAATGAATTAAATTAAATTTAAAAAAAACAAGATCAGGGAGGAGATTCCAGGAGTCCGATTTCCTGAGGATGAAGAATTGGTGATAACTGTCTCTGCAGAGCCGAAGAGGTTGGACGCAACAACGATGTCGAGAAGTGTAGAGACAAGTTGCTTAGGTTTTCCTGAGTGGTGCAAGTCCGAGAACGACCAGCTCTGAAGAGCAGAAGCTATTAGATAGAAAAAAAAAAACAGGTAGAAGTAATAGCAGACATGTAGGCCATGGCATGAAGCATGTCTGTTTATCTGCCTGTGGTTGTCGTTGTTTTGCTCAGGGTCAGCGCTGACAGTACAACACTATGCCTAGAGGTGTGTCCGCCGTAACTTACCTTCCCTTTGTTTATTCAGAACTACAATATTTATCGCCTTTTTTTTTTTAATATGTGGAGTGTGGTATGAATGAGATATAACAGCTATTTGTAGCAGTTCAAGGCAGCGATTCCTCCTGTGGTATCTATGCACACAGAAATGGAACGGGCCAGTGATAAGATTCGAATTGGTAACTCATCGAGAGACCGACACGCTATTAAGTTGGCTTCTTCGTTATAAAGCTTCACCGTGATTTGACAAGTTACATTAGTCAACGTATCCTTTTATGACTATCACTTTGTCCCACCATCTTCAGTGGCATGTGAAACAAACCACGTAAGAATATATTGCAATACATTGTGATATTTGTTGTGATATTGCTGTATTGCAACGTTGTATATCATCGTCATCATTTAATGAATGTTTCCTTTTTTAAAGAGGATATGATGGGATATGGGGAAGATTTGACTGCTATTTTAAGGAGATCAAATAACAGCTTATACACTGTACTCAGCCGGAGTCGATTTAATTGAATAGAAAAAAAAAACAGTAAGTGAGATATGTTAGGAAGAAGAAGCATCTGATATTTCGAACAGAGCTTTTCATTAAGGGAGTAAGTTTCCTTACTCTGTAAATTGTGTCACTTTACTAGTGGTCGATACCGAGCTTCACTCACTCTCTTAGATTCTACTGTGTCATGTTAACCTAATATGGGTCTCCTCTGACCAGACATGACCGTGTATTGTGTCAAATGAAATCCGTTTATTGCAATCCCGAACGTAATAAAAATCAGTTAAGAAAGTAACAGAAGTTAAAACATAGGACAATATAGACCAGTACCACACAGGAACACAGAAAATTCTTTGTCGACAAGTAAATAATCTTCAAGCAGTTTAGGATAGGTGACCGGAACACAGAAAAAAAAGCTCGAAATATCTGTTGTTGATTGGTTTCTACTGAACGCATTATTTAAATAGTATCGAACGCACTATTTACTATGATCACTTTAATGACATCACTCATCTCCAACAGTTCACATTTTGTTAGATCAGCGCCAAACATATGTGATTATCTTTCATTTTGATATTTTTATAATACTAAATACATTGTTAAGTATCTAAAACGAATAATGTAAGAATCATATAAATTTTAGTCCATACAATACATAATGGCGATGGCAGCTTCAATCAATGTCATAGAATATTGGCAGAAGAATAGTGAAGTTGTAAAAGCAGAATAAGCAAATACGTTTTATTTTAATACATAAAAATAATCATTTCTTCCTCCCATACTATGATACATTTAATTAGCATATTTACTAGGTTATTACAGTCTACGATATATTTACATAACATTGTTAATATGGTATGTTATACAGTATAATATAAATTAAATAACATTGATTTTAATGCTGTGATATAGTTGCATAAAATATTGATATATATATATATATATATATATATATATATATGTATGTATGTATATATATATGATAACATGCTATATTATTAAATACCTTGTTATAGTTATATACCATGGTATATTGTTACATAATATGATACCATGTTATGTCTTATAAATATTATATTATAATGTCATGGTGTGGTTACATAAAATATTGATAACATGGTATGTAATATGCTATGATATAGTTATATAACATGTTGATTTGTAATATTTCACAACATTTTACTTTTGTGTGAAATAAAAAAAGAAGAGATTAAATTCAAACCAGTACTTGGCTGGTACGGATATTTATCGCTTATGGGAAGAATGAAACCAAGTGGATCGAGGTAGAATTTGAACTCAGAATGTAAACTCAAATGCCATATGCTGTCCGTCAATCAATGATACATTTCTAACTGCCGTCTTGATACTGCTTGCTAATGTCGGCAAAATATCTTTATGTTGTTTAGAGCCTGCTTTGAATTTTTTGAGTCCAATCAAAGATGTAATTCTTCATGAACAGACAAAGAAGAATCTGTTGCTTTTAATAGGTACAAAATGTGAAATTCTCACTTGTCTCATGTTAATTATGTCAGACATCTGAATTGGGCTTCAAGAGGAATTTGAAACTGCCATGTTTTCTACTGAATTTACCAGGAGTCTTAACACTATCTAGAAGCTAATATAAGTCTAAGAAACTCGATCTAATATCTTCAGGGTTTTACAATTCATTTAACCTAACATCACAATTACAGTTGTCGATACAAGCTTTCTTTAATCAAATCTACGGTTGTTATTTGGCTAATTGGTCTAGAGTTCAGAGATTGAATCTTGTCAAGTTCCATTAAACTTTACTCCCTTTTCATAATCCATAAAACTAAATTCCACTCACATGTTAGACCAGAAAAGCTAGAACGTTTATTTTAAGATGTCAACTTTTGATTACTGATAGGTCATTTGATATATTATTTCCGGGTCATACGTACGATCCTTTTAACAATAAGAATAAAAGCAAAATCAATAGATAAATAAATGAATAAATAGATAAATAAATGGGATAGTAATCCTCTTGAATAAATTTTAGAAATCAGATATGGGTAGATTGATATTCTAGGTATAATTGTTTGTAGGTCAGTTACTTTAAAAATAACGAGATTTATGGTTACTAATTACTAATTAGAATGCAAAGCTATATTGTTGTAAGAAGATGACTGAAACGACAGAAGAAGCCATACCCAGATGACTTTTAATATTATCAGTGTAGAGAGAAGACATTGTTGATATATATATATCTCAGATTTGCGTTTGGCCGTACGGCTTTTGAATGTTGTTTTCAGTGTCCATTTTTTCCTGTCTTGGTTTGTGTTTGCCACCTTGGAATCCTCTGTGTAGTGGGTTGATCCACTACTCAGGAAGAGACTATTCTAGAGTACGTTCTGTCTTATCTTCGAAACGTCTAGATAGAATAGAGACAGCTGATGAAGGGATATTCCAAGTGGCTTTCCGTTTTCCTATGTGTTCGTTCCGTTGTCTGTAGTTTATTGTTCTAACGTCCTGTACCCTGATATGCATATATATACACATGTAGATGTAAGTATGTACATATATGTGTGTATACATGT
>NC_142935.1:81997761-82010261 GCF_046866305.1 Octopus bimaculoides
ATATATATATATATATATATATATGTAAATATATGTATGTGTGTGTGTGTGTGTGTGTGTGTGTGTGTGTGTGTACAAGAAACTCTCAGAATCTTTCCAGCTTGAACTTCCTTAAGGCAAACTGGAAACAAATTGAGAAAGAAGATGCTCAAACAAAACTGGTCTAAATGTCTCTCCTCACCGGACATCGACATGAAACTTCAACAATTCATGTCTGTAATGCAAGCCATATGCTACAAATGTGTCCCGGAGAGAAAGGCCACTGTAAACAAGAACAAAATCCCCAGGGAGAGGAAAATTCTTATGAGACGGCTTACAAAAGTTTCAAATCGCCTAAACAAACAAATTGAAAGCAGTGAAAAGTGCCATGAAAAAGAAAGAGCAGACAATGAAGCCTGGGCTATAGACAATATAAAATCTAACCCCAGAGCTCTCTACAAGTTTTCCAAAGCAACAGCTTCAGTGCACTGCAGGATAGGGCCACTCCTAGAAAAGATGGTACACTCACAGGAAACCCAATGAGGATAAGCGAAATACTAAATGAGCAATTCAAAAGTGTTTTCACTCCACCCCTAGGACACTTTCAAGTCAGCAATTCAACTGACTGTTTTACCACTGCAGATATAAAAACAGAGACAATGATGATCGATTACATCAATATAAAGCAAGACGTTGTAATAAGGGCTATAGATGAAATGAACCCAAACTCAGCTACTGGCCCTGATGGATTCCCAGCAATCCTTCTAAAAGTATGTAAGCGAGTCCTAGCAAGACCACTGCAGTCCCTCTTTCGCTTCCTTGCATCTGGCATACTCCCAAGAAAACTGAAGGGGGGCAAAATATGTCCTATTCATAAAGGAGGTAGCAGAGCGGAGGCCAAAAACTACACACCTACCTCTCTGACGTCGCACATCAGCAAGGTCATGGAACGAATAGTCAGAAGAAAGCTAATCGCCTTCCTTGAAGAAAATGACTTGCTGCCTGACACCCAATATGGTTTCCGACCAGGAAGTAGCTGCCTGACTCAGCTCTTACAACACTATGACTGGGTGCTGAAACAGCTGCTCAACCACTCAAATGTGGAAGTGATATATCTCGACTTTGCGAAGGCCTTTGATAAAGTCGATCATGGAATGATAGGTCACAAACTGCGTGATCTCGGTATAGCTGGAAAATTGGGAGAATGGCTTCACGACTTTCTGAAGGATAGAAGTCAGGTGGTAGTAGCCAATGGGGCCATCTCCAATGACACGCAAATAGTGAGCGGTGTTCCGTAAGGCACTGTTTTGGGACCACTACTGTTCATAATGGCCCTCTCAGACATGCCCTCAGCCACACGCAGAGCCACAATCACAAGTTATGCAGATGATACAAAAGTCTCACAGGTAATACAGAACCCTGAAGACACTATGCGCCTGCAATGTGAGCTGGATGAAATATACAAGTGGGCTGAAAAGAAAGCATGCAGTTTAATGTTGAAATGTTTCAAGCCTTGTGCTATCAGCATGTAAAACTAAATGCAATACCCATTAAATACACTGGACTTGGAGGGACTGCAATCCCAGAGGCACAGTCAGTGCGAAACCTGGGCATTCACATGAGTTATGATGCATCCTTTCATGTGCATGTCGCTAAATTAGCAATGAAATGCAGACGGCTGACCAGATGGATTCTTAGGACTTTTAGAACAAGAGATCAGGAAACCATGATGGTCCTCTGGAGCACACTTGTCCTAAGCCACTTTTGACTATTGCTCTCTCAGCTATGGTCACCAACCAGTGTCGAGTTAATCTCAGAACTTGAGGCAATCCAACGAAGCTACACGAAGATAGCCTCTATGCAGCATATAAGCTATTGGGAAAGACTCAAGAGATTAAGATTCTATTCCTTAGAGCGTAGGCGAGAAAGATATGCCATAATATACATCTGGAAGATCCTCGAAGGACTTGTCCCAAACTTTGGCATTGAGAGTTACACAAATACTAGAACTGGGTGCCACTGCATAGTGCCAAGAACTCCAAATTTGTCATCAAGATGTGGGACAAGATACTGAAATAGCCTGAGCTTCAGAGGTCCACAGCTCTTTAATATCCTCCCGAAGAACCTGAGAGACCTGCATGGGGTGGATGTTGGTGTCTTCAACTTAAAGCTGGACCTCTTCCTGTCAAGTGTCCCAGATGAACCAACTTCGCGGCAGGAGGTGCAAATGAGGGCAGCTGCATCAAACTCTCTGATGCATCAAATGTCAATTCCTTAAAAGCATTTGTGAAGTAAAATTATGTAGCAACACCAAATGGCGGTGCCCCAGCATGACCACAGCTCATGAGCTGAAACTAGATAAAATGAAATGATATATTATATTCGAGGAAAAAAATCAAAACCAAGACAGAATGAATATCTTGAGTCATTTAGAATAATTCAATTAGGGTAAGGTAAATTCTAAGTCTTACACCCGTTTCTGGGATAATATAAGCGGTAGGTTAATATGTCCACGCACCGGGTAAGCCGTCATCAGAGACAAAGTATGAATATTTTAGATAGGGAAAATTTACAGTTTACAAGAAATAAAATTCACAGTTTATAAAGAATAAAGGAGTATTTATTCTTCTATTTACTCCTTTATTCTTCTATTTTATTCCTTATAAACTGTGAATTATATTGCTTGTAAAATGTAAATATTTCCTGTTTAAAATATTCATACCTTGCCTCTGATAATGGAATACACTGCGTGTGAATATACTAACCTACCGCTGCGGTTATCCAAGAAACGACTGTAAGACTTCAAATTCACATTACCCGGATTAAATTATTCTAAATGACTTCAGAAACTTGTTCAACCTTGGTTTTGATTTTACCTCTAATATAATATGTACCTGCTATAACAGAACCCTAATACGGATCCCTAGATCCAGCCTTAGCTGTGATCTTGGGACCTAATGATCGATCAACTATAGCACTTACTTAGCGTATCTATTCGTTTAGATCACAAGTGGAGTAAACCCCTCATTTTCTTTATATATATATATATATAATTATGTATGTATGTATGTATGTATGTGTATGTATGTATATATATGTATGCATGTATGTATATATATATATATATATGTATGCATGTATATATATATCTGTGTGTAATTGTGTGTGTGTACGTGTGTGTGTGTGTGTGTGTGTCACACCATTATCATCATTGTTAAGTACAACGACTGGATTACTCCCAATTATTAGTATGTTTAAACCAACACGGAGAAGAAAGAATCCTTTAAACGGTCAACAAATTGCTTCGTTGCACGAAATTATGTCTTTTACGTTTAAACCCCGCTAGAACCTAATCTGCACTTTACATTCACTAGTTATTAAATTAAATTACTAGGGAAGTGCAATAAGAAACTCTCTCGATTAATAAACATTGGCTTGTTACAAATCAAGTAATAAAGTGTTATATAAGGATAGCGTGCCTTGTGGTTGACTGGGTCCCTTATACATTCTGAGATGAAACCCCTGAAAAGAAGGATCTTCTCCTTCATTCTTCCTCTTTCGATGAAAAAGAAAATGTATCAGATGAAATATTTCAGTTAAATTTTAATTACAGGATTAAACATATTTCAAAATTGAAACATTGAATTAATCAGTGAGACTTGAAGCAGAAGTCATTAAAACATAACACTTTAGTCCGATCGCACCAAATTTCGAGAGACTCACTTCTCATTCGTCTATTTTCTAAAAGAAACAAAAAAGAGAAAAACAACGTAAACTGTATTTTTAAATGAATAATTATCAACAATAGCATGTATATGTGTATGTGTGCGTAGAAACGTAGATTCATCACTGCCCCAGTTCTTTTGTTTATAAGACCATCGTTCTCAATAGGAAAGTATCAGTGTAAGGATAGCAATGGCATGCTGTGTACTTACGCATTCAACGGTTGTATATTTGACTGTAATCCAGTATTTCACATGCCCTGTATACTTATATATTTACATACATAGACAATAATGTGTGAACACACACAAACGCATATATATAAAAACACACATATATCTATAAATATATGACTAACATATAATGACTTAGGAAGAGACAAAGGAAAGTAGTGATTAGTTTTATATATCAGCGAGAAATTACGTTTTGGAAATGTTGTGGAAAATAAGTTCAAAGTGATCTACTGAGGAAAGATAATAACTTCAGAGGCTTCCAATACAAGCCACATGAACCAAGGAAGCACAGTTTTAGTGTATCGGTGTGTAAATTTAATCACAAAATATTTGGTCTTTAAGATGGTGAGGGGGTTCAGAGTCGGTCAACGTTGTTATGTAACAAGTACTTATTTCTACTACCCTGAAAGACAAAGTGAACCTCAGCGAGATTTGAACTGAGAATAAAAGGGTAATTGAATATCACCACAAATTTTATTCCAATGCCCCACTGATTCTGTCATCCACCACCCCTTAATATACCAACATTATTATATTTCAGATTTTAGAAATCACAGCAAAGTTTTCTTGCATCAGTTTTCCACATTTTGAATTAATAAAATGTAAATTTATTTAATAAAACTATCAATAATCATTGTGAATGGGTTGCAAAACTGGTGTCGCTGATGAAGCTAAGTTACATAACGACTGATTATCGATTTATTAATTCCACGTTAAAAGAGAAATTTAGAATTCCATACAATTTAGTGTAAATTATAATGACGAGTTGTCACATCCATCAGTTACAAGCTTTATAAAACAACATCCGACAATTAAAATCAACTGCAGCTGACATGGGGAGGGGAACAAACCTGGATGAATTATTAAGTATCAATGGTCATTTTTCACTTCTCTTCTCCTGATGCCAAAAAGACCCTTGTTGACTTAATTTCGCAGCGAGACTAATAATATTCATTGTTATGAATTCGTATATTTATCTATTTACAACCCACGCTCTATTGTTTTCTTTTTTGTTTTTTTTATAGATCACTAATACATCATGTGAAGAGATCAGGCAGCGGTTTCCTTCTAATTCCGACATAATATTCGTAACAATTGTATTTAGCCATTCAAAAGCGAGCTACCTGTATGTTACGGTTAGCAATACAACTAGATTTCGTTGTAATTGGTTTATAGTATATATGTTTATCTTATATGAAACAGAAATGAGAACATATTACGTGAAAAACTTTAGACGTCATTTGCCAGCGTGTATGACTATGTGGTACATACTATACTTTGACTGTTGGGTGTCTACATAGTCACCAGTAAACATAGAAACTATCTCCAACTCCTCGACGCAGTGCGACATCGAGGATTGACAGCTGGAAAGACAAAGGGCTGCAGTAGAACTAGACGGATACTCATTTTCCGATGAGTAGAGTGGAGCGGTTCAGGAATCTCAAAACCTCACGATCATGAGCATACTAGGAACACTATGTTTAACAGCATTTTTGATATAAATATGAGATATTTAGTATACGAAATAATGCATTATGTTTAATGTTTTATATTTAAAATATCAAAGTATGTTAACGTACATCATATGCTATGCTTAATAACGTTAATATACATAGGCTAATACAATTCCTAAAATGAGGTCATTTAATAAAACTACATTTAATTTTCACTTTAAAATGGTATTAAGAATTAGGATAGTAATGCTTGATGTCCATTTTGAAGTCAGTACTTTACACATATGTATATACGAAGTATAAAATTAGTTTAAGCTACTTATAGACGGATAAAGTGATGCGTAAATTGAAAACTTTTAATTAAGATTTTAAATTTTTGTATGTCACGCAGGTTTATTTACAAAGATACATTATCAAAAAGAAAATTACATATTTTGTTTTATTACCCGAAGAAATTCCAAACATTTTTCTCTCATTAGTGAGATAAATCAGTAAAAAAAATTTGCTTTTTGTCAAATAACTTGTCCCTGTCAAAGGCAAAGTGTTATGAGTGGCTCGTTGTGTCGTTCTGGTAGCGTCAGCGACTTCTGGCTCTAGTGCTTATTAGTACACAAATATATAAATATTTTAAAATTCCCAGTAGACGACAGGAATTTAGTTCACCAACCTATATGACAACAGATACTCACCTAAGGGGGGTCTAACAACGCACTTTCCCAAACTATTTATATTATCCCACTCTTCTCATAAAATAGAGGAGCTATTTTCTTAAACGGAATCTTATACCGTTTAACAGAAGCTCCAATCTCTACATTTAGCAACATTTATCATGTAATTGATACTGCGAGTTCATCAAATGGAAGTGAAGGCTAAATTATTTCTACAAGATCAGTAAAAGTCGGTTGTTTTGCTTTGAATGTTGTGAAATGTCTCTAAATCTGTCTCTTTGGCATTGTGCCGTATAGTAATATTATGTTCGTGCTGGCACCAAACCTACAATATTCTCCCTACCCTTAAAACTTATAGTTATTTTAATCATACGTTATAAACCGGCTTCCTTTTTTTAAAATTCTTTTTATATTTTTAGAGAGATCTTTTATCTGAAAGAGTTGAAAGATTGTATTTTGATAGAGATATATTAACGATTTCTTTACAGTATCTACACTATTGTCTAATTTTATTGTGTGGTTTTATTCATTTTTGTAAATAACATCAACATTTTACTACATATATTTTATTGATACATCGTCATCATAATGTCACTATCTCTCTCTCTTCTCTCACTCTCTCTTCTCTCACCCTCTCTTCTCTCACTCTCTATCTTCTCTCTCACTCTCTCTCTCTCTTTCTCTCTCTCTCTCTTCTGTCACTCTCTCTCGCTCTTCTCTCTCTCTTATTTCCGTCACTTTTGCTTCGTTTCTTTCTTCCTTTCTTCTATGCGCTCTACAACTCCCTCCTCTATCTTTCTCTTAAATACACAGAATTATTTGCGATTTTCTGTGCACCGCAGAGTAAGGTTTGTATCCTGATCTCGCGATGTTTTCAATCTAGTGCACCCTTTACTTCATATATTTAAAATGATAGCATATAATTTGGAGGAGATTTGGCTGTTGTTTGTAGCAGGTTGAATGAATACCTAAAGCCCCTTCCCCCGTTGTCTCGTGACTTGAATTTATATATATTTATCTCAGCTGTACCCGAATTAGACAAATATTTCATAGCTCTTGATAGTTTTGTTCTCTTAAGCTACTAAGGAATTTTACGAAATAATATGCTAAACTGACGAGGAATTCTGTACGATACTACATACCAGAACCCCGAGGAACGCTAATAATACTAGACTTAAATTCAAAGAAGCAGCATACAAATAGAAATACTGTGTCATACAGTATTCCAACGCGAAGTGTTTTATTATAAACACTGTAGCCCTGCATGACCGCATTCAATTAACTGAAACTAGTAAAAGCAAAACACGACATACAGTGCTGATATGTTATGCAGTATAGGAACTATACATATCATAGAATAGAGAAATATGAGTAGAAGATTGAGTAAAAGTAAAACGTCAACTAAGGTTTTATCGACACTCAAACATTATATTCGTGTCCATTATTAACACGTGAAGGTATTTAGAATCTAAATATACATGTATCCGTTTTGCACAGCTATATATTGGTTTTAAATTCTGGCACAAGGTCAGCAATTTCGGGGGGTGGGGCAAGTCGATTACAGCCATCCCAGTGCTCATCTGACACTTATTTTATTGACCCCAAAAGATGAAAGACAAAGTCGACCTCGGCGAAATTTAAATTCCGAACGTTAAGTCGAACGAAATGCTGCTCAGCATTTAACACAGGCTGCTAACCATTCTGCCAGCTCACCGCCTTACTTTTGGGCACTTATATATTAGCAAAAGAAACTTGTAATAATACGGAATTCCGTGCGACATTTCTCCCATTACGGTACTTCTACGAATATGATATGGCCTATACTCGTCCGCTGTGAGATGGTATTCCTTTCACATCTTCTCATACGATAGAGCCATCATATTTAACATGGTGCCCAAGTGATATAGTGTTTATTAAGGTTCTTTCTCTAATATGATACAGCAAACACATGCAACACAGCACCCATCGTGCTTATATCACACACGAAATACTTGTAACATGACACCTTCTGTGACATAGTGTTCATTCTAATGGAACAAAACAAACAATTTTTGTAACACGCCACCCACTGTGACATGGAATTTGCTATAGTGCTTCCGTCAAAATCATACAGCAAATACCGTGAGAAAAGCTATCACGTTTTTATTCGGTTGAAATTTGATAATCACTTCAAGAATCTCAATTAATTTTTCACTAATCGCTTGAACAGACAAGTAAGTAATTTCAAACGTAACTGGATAAAAAACCCCACTTAAAAAGACATTATCTGAAGCTGTGAGACATTTTAAAACCAATTTTACTCTGGGAGAGTGAAATTATGGCATTTAAAAGAAAGAAGGAACTCTACCTTGCAAGTATTTCGAATGGGAGAAATTAACTAAATTTTAGATTTGTTTGACGCATTCGTTCATGGACAAATGAAGGAATAAAAGTTATTTGTGAGTTGATGAAGAAAATAATTCTAGAATACTCTCAGCTTGGGATTTATGACTTCAAAACATTTGCAAGTATTCCTAGAGGTCTGTATCTGAGCAGGAAACAAACTTACTTTATATTACTTCACTACACCTATCAGTGGGAGACAGTTACTAGGTTTTCTGGGGAAGTAGCGGCCTCTACTTAGTTGGCTAACGGAAATGAAACCAAAGGAGGTAAAAATATTCATAAAATCTTTCGTAACATGTAATATGAATGAAACTGTCATGAATTACTGTTCCTTATTGCCGTGTGATTTGGTTGTAAACTCATTAAATTAGCAGCTTCATGATTAATTCGAATAAAACTGTTTTATTTAATATTTTAAACTTCCTCTATATTTTCAATAAACTAGTTAAAAACAGCACGACAATATTAAAGACACTAGTCTTGAAATGGAATATCTATGTATTAAGCGTTTGTAAATCCATTCACGAAACTTTTAAAACTTTTTGTTATGTCAACAATTGATTTCTTTCTGCTTAGAAGTATTTCCTTATAATATTTTACATAAAAGCTAATCATTTCGTTTTCGTCTTATTTTCATTCGTCTCTACTGTTATAAGTTCATGAAGTGTTTCAAAGACGAATTCTGCTCAGGTAAATACGGTAGTTTTTTCCAGATACTTTGGCATGAAAAGAACTGAATTAATCACAGCAAGTCTGACCCTCGTTAGTCCCAGAGCTGACAATGCATAAGGAGATGAATGTTTATATGGGAATGTCATTTAATCCCAAGCCGTCGCTAATACAGTAGAATTATGACCAAAGACTGTTGTGTCGACGCCCCCAGACGATGAAGTAGGCTAGCCCAATACGTAGATATAGAGGGAGAAGTCTAGACGTCGAAGTAGTTGAGTAGAGGTCATCCGAACGTGCGATATAACAAAGACAATCCAAATATGACCATCGCGTCTTATTTGCAAGTATAGTGAATTCAGGTTCACCTTATCCAATGGCTGCTTCCATTTACCAGAGAGTAGAGGTAATTCGAAAGAAATATGGCTGTTATTTTCAGCAGATGAAGCAACTATGATAAGGTGAATTCGTCTGTTGAGAGCTAAGTGTCTTGGACTTGGGTATAATACACTATAAGTTACGAACCCCAAATCTCTCTGTTAGTTATATGTTCGTCGTCCTCACATCTATCTGTGAATTTGTCCTTATAGCATAAGAATAGAATTAACTCGAAGTGCATCGTTCACGTGTTTTCCCAAATCTTTGGTGCTTTAGACAAGTAATATGAAATGAGAACTGAAATTACGTTATGTTGTAGAATTGCACAGGCCATTAAGAAAGCAAGTACTGCTTTTATTTGACAAGACATAATGCTATATGAGCAGACACGAGCTGTTGTGACAATCATTCATGTACTTCTCAAAACATTAGCAGCGTACATTAAGTTAAATGACTTAAAACTACTTCGCACAGTCAGTTTTCCAGTAGCTTGTCTAACTGTCAACACCCGTAAACGTCAAAATAAAATTAAATTTGATTTCTTTTTCCAGGAGTGTTCACCACAGCAATAAACGGAAATAGTTTTAACTTGGAATCGTAGCAACATCTCAGATCATACACGCCAGAAGCTTATCATTAAGCTTCACACCCAATTTAAAAGTACCGTTTATTTTTATTCTATTTAAAATATTGTGTTCGTTACCATTTTCTGATAAATTCGATTATAAATGCGCCATAAGTTCAAGATTAATGAGGTTGTCATTAGATATTGAGCTTATAATAGACTTCCAGCAAAACTATTTCTTATTGAGCTTGTAGAAGAATTTGTGTGCTTTTGCTTATCACATTAAACTGCCGGCTTCATATGCTTCTATCCTGTACATGAATTCATCCCTTTTATTTGATAGCATTGCTTAAAGCTTCAAAACGCTAGAAACTGTTCGCAATCGAAAGAAATCTGTTTCATCTTTTTTTTTTCACAGTGAATTCTACTTAGCAGCTATTTATGTAATAATGGTAAAATACGTATTTGTACAAAGCCATTTACATTACATATGAAACTTCTTGGTGTTGCCAATGTTTCCACAGCGTTTTCACAGTTCAGTGGTTGAAACCAGTAAAAGCTTAAAAAATAACCATTAAAAAAAATTATTTGTATGTCTCCTTTACAAAAAGCAGGCTTTTACTAAACCAACGGAAATCTATATTTTAACTTCGTAGCGTAGTTTCAAGTGAGAGAGTTCCTGAATATTCGGTGATTTGACTCAATCAATTGGTTTTGATTTGTGGTTCTCTCCCCTTTGCGTCACTTTCAACAGGAATTCGTATGAAAAATACTTGAAACCTACATCGCCGCATATTCTCTCCATGAAAGACATATATATATACGTATGTAAGAAACTAGTACATAATGGTTGAATACGTCTATGTATTCTGGTTTCTAATTTCGTAAATATCAACATTACTTTTCGCCTCATAATAAATATCAGTAATATATTCTAAAATTTCCGATTGTTTCCTCAAATGCGGAAGGACAGCGGTCATGATGGTGTTCACGGTCATCCAGGCGGGTGGGGGGAGAAGTGAAGGGAAGTCATCCTCAGCCTCGAAAACCTTTTGAAACAGGGTGATCCTCTGGGTGTCTAATAACCCTCAGCAGCCAGATGACGGTGATATTAATCCAAGCTATGAATTAACTCTAGGAGAGTTAATCAGCTATTTCAACAATGCCTCTTCATCAAGAGGTACGGCAGGACGCTACATCACAAGAAATATGATTTCTGAGGGAATCAAGTACATGTATAGAAAGTATATATAACTACACGAGTACATAGAATGTCGATAGAACTACACATTTCGTTGTCATTCAAATGCTTTCTTTCCAGTTAGCAATTTGGCACTCTCGTTTTAATATTACACCGAGGAGGGACTTTAGTGAAAAACTTGCCACTTCTTGGGAAACGATGGGCCAGATTAATACAATATAAATGAAAGTAAACTACAATCTTTGATGACATCGAAGCGAAGTCATTGTTAATAATATCCACCGAACTTGTACTGAATGGTTCATGGATTTTTATAATCTAGGATTTTTGTATACTTTATCCTTACAATACAAATCAGAGTTTCGCGTGAGCCAATGTTTAATGTTTACAAGTAAGCAGATATAATACATATATATATGTATGCATATGTGTGTATATATGAGTACATATATTTGTGTGCGTCAGTGTGTGTGTGTGTGAGAGAGAGGGCGAGTGTGTATATGTATGTATGTATGCATGTATGTATGTATGTATGTATGTATGTATGTATGTCATTATTCAGTTTTATTTCAAGATTTCTTGCGAATAAGGAAAGAGCCAGTTTCTAACCTACATTCAAGGCTCCTTCATTGGAATTTCAAAATCAACCACAGGGTATTTTGGTATGTATGTATGTATGTATGTATGTATGTATTATGTATGTATTATGTATGTATGTATGTATGTATGTATGTATACGTGCCGGTTTGTATGTTTTGTACTATGTATGTATTCTCATGCATATAGTTGCATATCTAGACATGCTCATATATATACTTATTTGATAAACTCCTGGAAAGTTTTACAAACTTTCTTCAGTTTCAGTGACTGCTTGGATCTGCAGTCTTCGAATCAGCTTTCTCCTTTCTGGTTTTGAGAAGTCTAATTGCTCAAGATTAGTATTCAGGCAGTGAGCTGCATATCCCAGTGCCCCAATAATTGCAGGTATAAACCTGAACTTGTAATCTGGATAGAGTAACTGCAGATTCCTCAATAGTCCAGCGTAGGTATTGTCTTTTTCATTGATCTTCAAGTTTTGCAAACTTTGTTTAGGGATGGATTTCGATATTTGGTGATTAAAAGAGGTTGCCGAAGAGATATGTTAAGACATTCAAAGGGATTTTTAGATCGCTGCTAAGCCTCTGCCGCCTTGTTTTCGTTTTAGGTAGAGGTGGTCTACGTGATTTATCTCGCTGCTCTATGACT
>NC_142935.1:82015261-82017761 GCF_046866305.1 Octopus bimaculoides
CCTACATACACGTGCATTTACATATACACATATACATACACCCACACTCACACATACATACATTTATATACATAACAGCCCACCAACTATTCTACTCTACCTGTGGGTATGGGGGGGTGTGATATCTACTACGTATATTTCCTATTTAGTACTGGAGATGTTTCATTTCATATAAGGAAATATACATAGTAGATATCATAGCCCCTTACCCATAGGTAGAATAGAGTATTTAGTGGGCTGTCATGTAGATAGATGTATGTATGTGTGAGTATGGGTGTATGTATATGTGTATATGTATAAGCACGTGTGTGTAGGCATATGGTTATGAATGTAAACACATTGACATACAGACGGATAGGTACATAGGTTATGTGAACAGACAAGCACATATACACACTCATTCACATATGAAGACTGAAACAAATGACCATATATAGACACACACTTTACTTCACACAAAGACACATAGTTTCAAAAAAAAACCCATACACACTCACTCAGATATGCACATACTTGGAGGCAGAGGTACACACACACACACACACACACACACACACACACACCCACCCACACACACCCATGCAAGCGCACACGCATACACGCACACAGAAACACGGACACAAACAAATGAATATGTAGGCAGAATACATACATACAAACGTACACACATACACACATATATACATACGCACAAACACACACATACGTACATGCATACATACATACATACATACATACATACATACATGCATACATACATATATACATACATACATGTGTATGCACACACACACACTCACACTGACCCACACATGCACACAAACAAATATAAAGAACGCAGTTTCAATAACGTACAGAGTCAACAACTATTGAAAAGGTTGCAAGATGCAACGAAAATTTTAGAAAAATAAATAAGTAAATGAGTGGAAATTTTACGAGTGTGTATGTTAAATTATAAGGCACTAAAAGGGAATGACTCTCCCCAGACACAAAAGTATATATATATATATATATATATATATATATATATATATATATATATATATATATATATATATATATATATATATGCATGTATGTAAAAATGTAATTATAAATGTTTAGATCTGCGTGTGTAAGAGTTTATATTTGTGTATACAGATGTAAGTAAACACCTATATGTGGCTGTCCAGGCGCAGGCGCTGGCGTGTGGTAATAAGTTTACTTCCCAACCATATGGTTCAGGGTTCGTTTGTGGACTTTGGCTAAGTTCTTCTACAATAACCTCAGCTCGACCAAAACCTTATGAGTGAACTTAGTAGACTCATACACGGTAGGCTTCTTAGTAAAAGAAGGCCGCCGTGTACGTGTGTGTGTGTGTGTGTGTGTGTGTGTGTGTGTGTGTGTGTGTGTGTGTGTGTGTGTGTGTCTGTCTGTCTCACTGTGTGCATAAATGTCAGATAGCCTATGTGGAAAACGATTGGATGAAAAGATGAAGAGTATGAAATTTTACCAACATGAGCAAATTGAAATGGACACAAATACGTATGTGTGTATGTGTGTGTGTGTGTGTGTGTGTGTGTGTGTGTGAATGTATGTACGCATGTGTGTATGTATGTATATGTTTTATGTGGCCAAAAACTCGAAACGACGTGTTGAAACAACAGTTTTATTAGTATAGTTACACATACAAACACAGACTTGCGCGCGCACACACACACATTTAAGTAAGCATATATGTATAAACGTATATAAAATTTATCCATACTTTTAATTTATGGTCTTTATTGAATGAAAAAAATGAAAACAAAAATAATAAAAAGACAATACATATAACAAAAACTATGAGGACTTCAAATAAAGAAATCGATACTGTTCTATGTGATCAATTTTGAATATCTGATCTAGTAGCGGAAATTCAATAATCGTATCAATTCATTGCAAAATATTACGAACCATAACGTATGTTCCTTCTATTGATCTGACAGACCGTAGATATTTTTGTAATGTGATGTCTACTATATCAAATGGTTATGATGTGGAGTAAATTTAAGACTGGCTTCCGAGTCAACTCACAGCTGTGTTTCAGTTCCTTTAACACATTACTTCATTGTAACACTGGCAATAATCACAAAAGTTTGCTGTCTGTGTCGCTTGATTCATAATGTGGTATTATGTCAGTTGTTTGTCATGGTAATACTGTTGTGATTAGCTTTAGTTTAGATTTGATGGTTCCGGTTTGATACAGTGTACATACATTCAGGAATAAGACAATGACGACTGGATTTGGAGCCTGCTGAAATATAAAGATGCAGATATATTGAAAAAATATTTTATCTATGACATTCTTCTTTCTTGCTTTTAACCCTCCAACGCGGAGTATAGGCCACTTATAATTGAATTCCATGTCGCATAATTTTTCGCTTCTGTACTTATACTCTGCCATGAATGTCCCCCTTTCTCTAGTTCCTTTTGTGTTGATCTACGCCACGAGTTCTTAGGCCTACCCCTCTTTCTATAT